>NW_010112579.1:18172-37591 GCF_000699245.1 Pterocles gutturalis | reverse complement strand
AATACCTCTTGATTTCATTCTCTAGTTCTAGAGGTTTTTTGTGGATCCTAAACATTTTCAGGTCCTCCTGTCCCTAGTTGTTTGTATTAGCCTCTTACGTTCTGATTTCACTGTTTAAAGGGCAAGGAAAGTTTATGGAATGGAAAGACCTTGGAGTCTACAATATCAAACAGCAGAGTGACCTCAAAGGAAAACATATTTCATTAAACAAAAAAGAGTTTCCTTGCAAATCCAGCTTGTTTTACCCACCCAGATCTGTCTTTTTGCTGCCTCTGTGGTAACACATGTTTTGTATGAATCTATACTAAGATGAATTTTAACCTAGAAATAACTAGACACAGCTATGCAGGAGGGAATTCCTACAGGATGATGTAAAGTTTTTTAAGCAGTAAGATTAAAAATAGCACATAAAACTTGACCAGTAGATTTGGATCTGAATAAAGGCAACACATTTGGGAAACATTATCAAGTTTATCAGGGGTAACATATCACAGAAAATCTGCTTCTGTTTATACACCATTTATTATTCACTTTTGACATTTCCCTTTTTTCTTCAACCTTTTTTACCCCTAAGCAAATATATGTTAGACTTAACTGAAATGTGAGATAACAGACTGGCCTTTTTATTTTCTTTCCCTTTTTAAGCAGATTTGACCAGAAGTAAAAAAAAAAATAAAAATCTATGAAATACAAGTACAGGGAAAAAAAAGCCGACAGAGTAGCACTGGTAATAAAGGAGAAATCTGCCTCGCAATGAAAACCAAGGAAAATTAAAATGCCTAATAAGATTAAACTAAGGGCCAAATTCTATCCTTCCCTATGCTGTCTTGCATTTTGTGATGTATAAACAGCACACTACAGACTTCTGCCTCGTACAATATACCATATCTGTGATAAAAAGATATTTTTTATGTCTAGGACACCTATATGAATAGGATTATGCCACCAGAGACTTTTTTTGCCTGTGGTTTTCAGAATGCTTGCAGATCAGAACAGTTTACAGTAATCAAGTCTAACTCAGGAAAAATACAAACAATGAAAGCAAATTCAGTCCTGGTAAATGAGCCAGTCCCTCAACTGTACTCAGACAAATTCTCACTCATCTCATCACAATAAACTTTAAACGAGAAAGAGCTATAACTTTATTTGCTTTTAATCTGTCTTCGAAAAAAAGGTAATCACTCAAAGTCAGTTTAAACCTGATCCAAAGCCAGCCAAGATTCATGCAGTCTTCCTACTGAATGCGGTTCAAGTTGGAGCTCAACTTAAATTGGAATTCTTTTCTAAGTTGTTTCCCCATCAGTAGTTTGTAATTTTCTTCAATGGAGTCAAATGCAAAATACCAACATGTCTTTGAAAGCTGTTATTGAACAATGGTTTGTTCTGATGCTGAGACCTCCAGCTGAGGTGAATGTTTATTATTCTTTGCTTGGATGAGCAAAACTTTTGGAGTGGTTTCAGGAGCAGATCTTTCCTCAGTGTGCTCTAGAATCCACACTTTGACCCCATCCTATCAGCAAACACTCCGCATATCTCAAAGAAAGCAAACACAGCAACGGGCATAAAATGGTGAAGACATTTATTTTAAGATTCAAGCAAATGCCTAAAATATAATAATATATGTTACTTAGTGTTTATTAATTCTTGAGTTTCATTTTAGTAAACACTGAAGATTTCTAAGTAGAGACTTATTTTAGAATCTATATGATAAACCAGCTTTCTAATTTTACCAGTTGTTGCTTACTGTTGCTGAGGTAAATGCTTTGAGTATCTATTGAATATTTCCAATTGAACAATTATTTATGATGATAAAAGATAACTGTGAAGATTCTTTTAATTACAATATACAATGAACTTGTAGATTCACACCCAGATGTTACTAAGGAAATTTTGGGTAACTCTCTACTACTGTGGCAGAGCACAAAACTCATGTTTTGGCAAATGTAAAGTAACATGTCTTAAAACATGGTATTCAGAGGACGTTTATTTAAAGTGCATACAGACGGAAGAGACCAGAGAGAGTAAATCAAAAGGAGTTCCTAGTAACCCAGTAAGGCTTTTTTTTGTTGTGGCAATTAGCATCGCTGGTGATGCTGACAGGTACCTGAGTGCTACTAGACAGAAAAGATGATTTACCAGTGCACATGAAAATAAAAGTTACAACTTGCAAGAATGAAGAGGTTTTGCTTGGGTTTTTTTTTTTTTTTTTTGGTTTGTTTTCAGCTTAGCATTTTGAAGGCTAATGACTTGAACAAGCTTCGAACTGGATCCTCAAAGATAAACTAAATGAGAATGAAAACCAAGTCATTTATTTCATATTGCTGCCTATGTTGCCTCTGTCATTGCAGAAATCCCAGCACAGGACAGCAGTAGGCAGTGTTCAGAGCAAAAACTTTGAGATACTGGGAATGCTTGGATGTGCAGTTGCCTTTCCTGACGACCAGCGCAAGAGCTGGCATTTCGTCCAAGGTCTCCATCGTCCACAGGGGAAAGAGAAGCATTTCTGGGGGTGATTCAGTCCACCCCAACACAGGGGTTGAAGAAAGAATGAGGGTCTTTAGCAGTCTGTCTCTCCAGTCTTTGGAGGACTGCACATAAAAGGACACAATTTGCTACCTTAGGCAAAGCCAATGGCTGTTGCAGGTGGTGTCCCTTGAAATGCCAAATGCAAATTAAGGTTATAACACCTGCCACCTGTATTTTCAAGATGTCTGCGGCAGGCAGGACTCAAGAGTCTATCCTTCAAACAGCATATCAGGTCAAGATGAACAAAGTTGTAGAAGAATTAATCTGCTTCAAGTGGAGGCAAAAATACATTTTCTAATTTTGAAAAGAGATGATAAAAGTATTTTAAAATTAATGTCTTTAAAAAGAAGGTGCAAGGATGTCCTTTTAGCAGCTCTGATGCCAGTACTCTGACCATGAATTATTTTCATTCTGTTTTCAAGATCAAGGAGGTAAATGGCCTGTCACTGCAAAATCTAGAATGCTGTCCTTCATTTTTGTACTTTTTGACCCACGAAGTCAACAAAAGATGTCTCAGAGAATTCTTCCAGAAGTTTCTAACACAATTGAATGAACACCCCAGGAGAAATTAACTTTCCAAATACACAAAATCCCAGACTGACTTTCTACGAGGCCAAAACCCTGCTATTTCATGGGCCTTTTGTTTTACACAGAAATGGCCCTACTACTACCTGCTGTGACAATAATCTGAATTAAATTAAAGCCTGTACCTCTCAGAGCGAAAAACCACAAATGTTTGCTTGTTAGTCTTTATTTGGATGATTTTTATTAAGCATGGTATTTCAAATTGCTCTTGGAGTCAGAGAGGACAGACTTTTTTTTTTTTTTTTTTTTTTTTTTTTAATTTGAGAAATTTGAAATAATTGAGAAATCTCAAACTTTCCAACATGAATGGGATCAGTGGCCTGGACACGTGTGTCAAACTCTACCAAAATTGTTCTGTCTTTTCTCAGCTCAGTTACACCATGCCTCTTGATTCAAACTACCTGCATACTCGTAGTATCTGTAACAATAAAACCCCAGCTTCTATTTGGAAAATACATATAACGAGAAGGACTACTGATACTTGTTTGAAAAATAATATTTTTCAACAAAGTAATTTAAGCTAATTTTCAGATAGCATGCATTTCAGTACTTTTGTTGAATTCATTTAACCTACACTGGATTATCTTATTTAAAAATCTGGCCAACTATATAATGAATGACCAAAAAAAAATTGGTCTTATTTGCATATCTAATTTAAAAGTAGCAATTACAGCTGTATAACATATAATCAGAATAGCATGTCTCAGTGTGAATGTGAAACCACTGAACAAAAGGAATCTTCATTAGCTTTTTAAGCTTCCAAATTTAATAAAGCAAATGTCACTTTGACAGACTGTGTAAAACAAATGTGGCATTCACCCTGCAGTTTTAAAACACAGCTGCCAAGAATTGGCTAAGTCAATGGTTACAAATAATCTTTTGTTGTATAAATATCACAGATATTATTATGAATGTATACCTGAGTATGTGTAATCAAAAATTAATCAGAAGAACAAATATGTACATTTCATCTGATACACATAACAAAAATATCCACAAAATCCTTTAATTAGGTTGGATAGATAACACAACTTTTCTTTCTCCAAATTAAAAATTTTCACAGATATGTAATACCTGGTTCGGTCTTATATTGATATATTCAGTATCTCAGTAACTAGGACCATGTATACCTGCTCAGTGAAGTTCCTCTAAGAAACCCAACTCAAGTCCACTGTAAGGAATCTTGTTTGGGAAGGTTTCTATTAAAGAGCCTTTGAGCTCTGGTGCTGCATGCTCTTTAAGTCTGAGTTTAATAGTTAAAGTGCCTGTAATTAATCACAGTCTTGTGTGCAATACAAAAAAAAAAAAAAAAAGAGAGAAAGACATGAAATGGATTTTAACATTCCTTTTCCCACACAACACAAAAGATCACGGAACTGCCATATTTCACTGTCAGACATTTCTTTATTATGAGTTTATAAAGACAAAAATAGGAAATGCACAGAAAATTATAGCAGAAATAAAATTAAAATAAAACCAGCATTCAATTTAGAAATATATTTGAAGTTGTCAAACAATAATACTGTTGAAAAATTAGTATAAGATCACTTTTTTCAATAACCTTCTCAGAAACGTTACCAAAAGGAGGTTCAGTACCCATCTGTCTGAATTCACTGGGAAGACTGTTTACAGGAGCAGAAGGCAGATGGAGGCTGCACACAGGTGAGCTAAGGTGAGTCACCTCATGTTCCCTCACATGCTGCTCTACATTACAGGATAAAGCTGAGCATCAAAGAACAGAGGGTACAGCCCCAGGCAGCTACTGGAGTGCAAACTGGGGCTGTGCTGCTGCCACAGAAAGTGAGCTAAGGTTAGTAAGAGCCTTTAAGTTTCCTCCTAACATGGCATCCTTAAATCCTGCCTGTAAAGAGACAAGTTTATTCATTTTGGCTAGAATCCTTTCCTGGTCAAAGCCCTTCAGAAGTTTCCTGTCCATCTAACATAATGTGACCTCCAGACATTGCCATGTCACACAGCGCGTGGGACAGGGTAGTTTCTGAACTGCACGGGGACTGCATCCATGTCAAGTCTCATGATTTGTCCTCTTTTCATTATCATAGAATCATAGAATGGTTTGGGTTGGAAAGGACCTTAAAGATCACCAAGTTCCAAATCCCCATGCCATGGGCAGGGACACCCTCCACTAGCCCAGGTTGCTCAAGGCCTCATCCAGCCTGGCCTTGAACACCTTCAGGGATAGGGCATCCACAGCTTCCCTGGGCAACCTGTTCCAGTGCCTCACCACCCTCACAGTCAAAAATTTCTTCCTAATGTCTAGTCTAAATTTACCCTCTTTTAGCTTATACCCGTTACCCCTTGTCCTATCACTACACCCCCTGATGAAGAGTGCCTCCCCATCTCTCCTGTAGCCCCCTTCAGGTACTGGAAGGCTGCTATTAAGCCTCCTTGGAGCCTTCTCTTCTCCAGGCTGAACAACCCCAATTCTTTCAGCCTGTCCTCACAGGGGAGGTGCTCTAGCCCTCTGACCAATTTTATGGCTTTGGAAGATCTAAACCAGCTGAGGTTGATCACCTTCCACTGTCCTCTTCCAACTTCTTTTGTGTGTCTAGAGAACATAGACAAACTCTTCCACAATTTTCAAGGCAGTATGAGAGCAGCTGTTTGACACATCACTAAAATCCATGGACAATTTCTTTAAACCCTAAGATTTCATGGAAATGGATGCAGAATCAGAATGAAAACAGTCACAAGCTGTAATAGCAAGTTTGATCCAAGCCACATACAAATATTCTAACCTTTAAGTTCTGTTAGCAATTTTACAATGTCAAGAGGTATGTCAAGTTCTTAATACTCAAGTCTACATATTTAATTGTCAACAGCCCAAATATCCAAGACAAAAGAGTTATATGAATTCCATCTGGGCCCCAAATCTGCTGAAAAATCAAATATATCTTCCTCTTAAACTAGAGACTAGGAATTGGTTGGTCTACTTTTTAACTATATATACTTACTGATTTTCTACAACACCTACTGCACTGTTCATATTGGTTTTAAGCTCAAAGCAGTCAAGTGCAAAAGATCTCTGCAAGATTATCATATTATGTCATTGATCTGCACTAGCAGAAGGCTCCATTAGCTCAGCAATAAGCAACTTAGGTCAAAGGCCATGACTGAGAAAAGCCAAAGGGTATTGTTCACATCGAGTCAGAAACGGCTCTACTGATCAGTTGAGCTACATTTGTCTCAAATCAGTGTGAAAGAGAATTCTGTGTTTGCAGAATTTGGATTTTGCGGCAGTCAGGAATTCACCTTTATTAGTCTGTAGCAGGAAGCATTACAGACTACTAAGTTAAAGTACTAGATCTGCTATATTGACTTTTTAACTAAAATGTGTGTTATTCTCTTATTGGCAAATCAAATTCACGTCACTGTTTCAATTCACTGGCTTCTGTTGCATTATCTAATCTGCTTCATGGCACGAATTCACAGGTTCTGTGATTTTGCATTAGAGAATTCATCTGAAGTAAGAGAATAGCAATTAGTGTCCTACTTTTTAAAGAAAAAAAAACCCCATCTCTTCCAGCTATTTGTAACTATTAACAAACTTTTGGATATGCAAGATTTATATTTCTTGACTTCTGACGTTCATAGAATCATGCACTTTGAATAGCCTTAGAATACATGCAATTTTAAAAGCATATTCCTGACTATACCGCCACAAGAAAATTTACAGGAAAGATTTAATTTGTGAATTTTTATTTGGCTTGTTCAAGGATCTGGTTGGAAGAATTGCATGGGATACAACCCTGGAGAAAGAGGATCCCAGGAGAGCTGGCTTGTTTTCAAGGATCACCTCCCCCAATCTCACGAACGGTCCTTCCTGATAAGCACAAAAGCAAGCAAGGATGGCAGCAGGCCTGCACAGATGAACATGCATCCTGACTAAACTCAAACATAAAGAGGCAACATGCAGGAAGTGGGAGCAGGGACAAGAGACCCAGGAAGAATATAAAGACACTGTTTGAGCATGCATGGTTGTGGTTAAGAAAGCCAAAGCCCTTCTGAAGTTAAATCTGGTGATGGATGTGAAGGCCAACAAGATGGCTTCTACAGGTACACCAGCAGCATGTGTTTCCCATAGCCTTCCTGTTGCTGCTGGAACATTTAAACAAACAGGACATACACAAGTCTATGGGACCTGTCGGGATGCACCACAAATGCTGAGAGAGCCGGCCAATGTCACTGAAAGCTGTTTATCTTGACTTTAGCAAGGCTTTTGACATTGCCTCCCATAACATCCTCACAGACAAACTGACAAAATACAGATGAGATGAACAGACAGTGAGGTGTATTGAGAACTGGCTGAACTGCCAGGCTCAAAGGGGTTGTGACTAGCAACACAAACTCCATCTAGAGGCCAGTCACTAAGTGGCATTCCCCAGTGGGCGATACTGGGACCAATGCTATTTAACATCTTCGTTAATGACCCAGAGGGTGGGACAGAATACACCCTCAGAACTTTTGCAGAGGATACAAAACTGGGAGGAGCTGTTGATACACCAGATGGTTGTGCTGCCATTCAGAGGAAGCTTGACAGACTGAGAACTGGACAGACAAGAAACCGTACTGATGGTGCGAAAACCCAGATGTGTCATGAAAAAAATGATTTCCCAAATGTGCTTCGACCTAACTGGCACTGTATTTTCGTAGGAATGATTCCATTAAACTTCTCAAGAACTAAATGGGGGAGGGGGAAGAAAGATCATTTCATATGAGGAACTTACATCCCACTTTGTTTAATTTGGAGTAAATGTAAGAATGCAAGTCATCTTATATACTACTTACGTGTTACTTCCAGTTTAAATTTAGTTTAAATATGACACAGAAGGCAACACAGAGAAGACTTTTTGTTGCTTTGTAAATTGTAGTAGACATGGAAAACATTAGATAATTTATCTGACTCGTGGTCTATTGCATACCAGTAAATACAATCTTAGTAACTATCCTTTGTGACAGCCACTTAATAGCAGCAGCAAGCTTAGAAGTCAAAGTATGTTTCAAACATATTTGTTTGCAGCAGCAAATTCTAGTCTTTCAAATTCACACCACACTAAAATAATATTTTCTTCTACCACAAAACAAGCAAATTTTTAGGGCTGTTCTGACCCATCACTCATTTATGCACATTCTGAAACACTGTCATTATGAGGCTTAAATATTTATCATACTACAAACATGTATTCCTACATAATGATGAGCCAACATAAGAAGAAACACTGACAAAATGGAGATCGATAACTTTGACCATTAGTCTATATAGCTGTTCCAAGAGCAATTCATTTGCACTTATCTTAAGATTAAATGAAGCATCTTCTGGTGACCTTATTGATTACAAATGCAACCTGAGATGGCCACCATAGCCTAGGATGAGCAATGTGAAGATATAAAAGTCATGGAAGGTATTCATGCCCTCTACTCTGTAAAGCAGGGTCAACAATTTCCCTTGGTCAAGATGACAGACAAGAATCATCAGAAAAACACAGTAATTGTTTAAGTAATGTGAGGTTATATTGTTGTGGCATACAAGTGAAACATTTAAAATGCTTTTTAAATAAACTATAAACTGAGCCTACTATATCTCAGTTCCAAAACTTTAAATGAGAAACTTCTCAACCTGTTTATATTGTCTCTAAATACAGACAGTCCCAACGCTTACTGTACCAAACTTTTTATTATTTCAAACAAACTTCTGTACAAAAACATCATAGCAGGCAAAGAAATTCAGTGATTTCAGCAAACAGCACATGACAACTCAAAGTATGCTTTAAGGTTTACATTTTTATTATACAAGTAACAAACAGCTTTCCTCTGGGCTACTTAAACATAAGACTTCATTGTTTGACAAAGAATCACAGGTAAAGCATGTATTAACTTTAGTTACCAAAGCTCAACAGAATGACCTGTCATCTACCTAGATTTACCTAACTGGAAGTGCCTATGAACAAAGCAGGATTTCCCCCAATACACATTTGTAAATGTCCCCCCATTAAAAATGGAGTTTGTAAACAGTGGATTTACTACTGTGAAAAAGCAGTGTGATCACTGCTTCCAGAAAAAGAAAAAAACTAGTGTGATTTCTAATTCTGCTCCTGACAACAATGTCGTGATCTGCTGCTACAACTGCAGATGTGCGACATGAACGCTGGAGTTGCGGTGCTGTCCAGTACCATGACATGTATAACGTTGGTGCCTATGGGTTCTGATCAGGCTTGAGAAACCTCATAGTGGTAGTTCTGCTCAGAAATAAACTCTAAGGCAATTCCAACTCCAAATAACTTATGATTTTAATACTGTTTAAGGACTGTGTTCAATGACAGAAGTTGTCACAGTGCAGCTGAGTTTCAGTAGACCAAATGTATCTTCAAAGTCTTAAGGTAAAGTTTTTAGAAGTGATATGCATGAAAATTCCAGTGAGAGCACACAAACCCTGATTTACGTACACAGGAATAAGCAAATACAAATCTGAATCTGTGCACAAGCACTGGAGTTTTCACACATACATGCAAGCAAAGAACACAAAATCAAACACATTTTCAGAACGTGACCTCTGCGAGAATATATACAGCAACTGCAGACCACCCAGAAGACATACTTAACAGAGCATGAGCACTTTACTGCTTTTGGCAAAGTATTTCTATTCCATTTACTGGAAAAATTACTAGAAATAAGAACAAATAACTCAGCAAGGAACTCAACTCCTTGAAGTATCAATCATGTCTCAAAAACCAAGGAAGACCAGTCAGCTGATAAATATTTCTCTGTTGACTCCGAATCATCTAATGTATAATACTATCATGGAACTTGATGGAGAGCCTAAGAACAGCTCAGCTCTTAAAACTTATTTGTATCACACCCCTAGTTTGATGAGGCCAATTCGACACTAGGGAAGTGTGCTGCTACAGAAGAGCGTTCTGCTTTATACCAGTTTATATCAGCAAAAGAATTACTGGGTAGAGCTGCCTGAGAGAGAATGTTCATCATCATATATTTACACTGACAAACCATTTCTAGTTAAGTCAAGGCATTAGTATTTTCCTTTCTAAATCTAATAAAATTATACAGAATTTCCAAAATCTAGCAATGGTCTTAAAACATGTTTTCTGTTTATTTATATTGAATCTGAAAAAGGGTATTAATTTCCTCAATAGTTGAAAGGTACAAGTTATGCTTAATAAAAGAGGTTAAATGACCTCTTTGCAATACATTTTTGGATGTCAGCCAGCACATAATCCTTAAAATGAGGTGGATCTCCACCTATTACAGGAAAGACAACATATTTTATGAGAGTGATGAACATTCAGGTATTCTCCTATTCATACGAGTTTGATGAGATTCTAGAACTAACTGACTACAACAACTGTTCACATGTTCTTAAAACATATCCAATGAATTTTACTTTCTCTTCTATCAACTTTCTCTTTCTTTAAAGTTCATTTTCTGTGGTATCTTTGACATTTCAGTTTAATTGATTCCCATTTTGCCTTCACTACTACTTCTCTGATAGAGAAGGTGTTTAAGGATTAAAATGCACAGATAAACTGCTGTAGCTGAAGTATCTAAGTAAAAAAAGTATTTTAAAAGTCAAAAGATAAAGACTATCATAAAAACTTAGGCTGCACTATATAAAGTCAGTCAGGTTATGAACAGATTCATATATTTTATCAATGTGAAGGAAATGGTTATGTAAATACACACAAGTATTAACATCAAACTGTATTAAATTATGTAAACATACACATCTTCTGTGATCAATACAAACATCTACTTGTCTCAGGATACTACTGCAGCATAGCTCGAATTTGTTTTGAAGTAGATTCATCATTCAGGTGTTTTGTAGTGAACCTAGAAATTACAAGTTAAAACAATATTTTACAAAATGAACAGGGATTAGAAAAGTCTGAGAAATTCAGTGCCTGTTTTTTGAAATCAGTGCAGTTTAATTACACAAAAGAGGAACTTACACGTTCCTCCAGTCTCTGATCACTGGAATTTAACTGCTAATAGTCTGGTGCTCTTTATCTTCTAAACACCCTTTGCAATAGATTATTCCCTTTTGGTAGGTGGAGAATTGTGGCTAAATACTGTTTGCAATCTGTCTATAACATTGTCGTAATTTTGGGTTAAAATTATCTCTTTTCTTCCAGTTAAAAGCCTCAAAAGAAGGGAAAACCAAGCAAAAACATAAGAAATAAGGTAAATATTAAAAAAACTTAGGAATCTAGATTGAATTTTGTCATAATCTATAAACCCAATTTTAAGCAGCTTTCTTAAGTGTCCTGTACTTTTACAATCTTACAAGGTACCATCACACAGAGGGGTTTTGATTTTTTTTGATTTTGTAACCACCCGAGTTTGTTGGTGCTGAGTTACACTTTTGGGAATTTCTTGGGAGGACTGAAGAGCTTTAGTGTGGTTTTTTTTTCCATTTAAGCCCAAACATTCTCCACTGCTTATGCTTTTAGGTAGATTAATCACCACAAGCTCAAAACACTCCTGATACCTGTAGCATTTAACTTCACATCAATTTTAATTCAAAAGACATGATAAGCAAATACGGAGGTGGTTATGGCTGCAGTTCTCACTCTATCCAAGCATTCAACAGCTCGAGAATTCAATACAGCTCTGAAAAACTTGGTGTTTAGGACTCCTTTCTCAGCTTCAGAGAATAGTCAGACCATTCTGTCTTGCCTCCCAAGGCAGTGCCTTAAACACTTAGTTACAGGATTGGGATTTCGGTTTCTCTTTTCTTGAAGATGTATCATTCAGCAAAAATTTTTTTAAAAAAAGGCTTATTAAATCACAGGGGGAGAGAGAAGGGAAGTACCAAGGGACTGAGAAACAGAAATTCTGCTCTTCACTTCTAAAATGTTCTAGCTGCAGGGGTATTTTATATAACATCCTAGTTTAGATACATTGTTTACCTTTTAGAAGGCTAAATTTCAGTCAATAAAACAAACCTTAACTACGCCTGAAGAAGGACATTATGACTTCCAATATTAATAGTCACTGCTTACCAAAGTGAAATGGAACTGAAAGAAATAAATGTTACTTAAGAAAACCCCAGGTGTTGAAGGCAAACCTGAAAGGACAATTTTCTTAATAAACCAAGCTTCTAAGGTGAAAAGTCGGGAGAAAGCGTGAGAAAAAAAAAAAAAAAAGAGGAATT
The DNA here is from genome assembly GCF_000699245.1 of Pterocles gutturalis. Taxonomy (NCBI): domain Eukaryota; kingdom Metazoa; phylum Chordata; class Aves; order Pterocliformes; family Pteroclidae; genus Pterocles; species Pterocles gutturalis. The sequence goes on along the minus strand of NW_010112579.1, from coordinate 25,293 downwards.
TGTTAAGGCTGTATCAAACAATTATTGCAGACATACCTGAGAGCATTCAGAAGTCCTTCCACAGTGTCAGGTGGTTGTTCCTTTAAAACTTTTATGCATCCCTTCATCTGGGAACAGAAGCATGCCACTATTGAACAATAATATATGAATTGCACTAGCTGAAAGCAAGGAAAAATTTCACCAAGGATAGGTAGGGTTTTTTTTCCTACGGAGTGTTAATGCTGCTTTATATGACACAATAAAAGCATTATAACTTATTAAAAATTCTCTTAAGTTAAAAATTTAACTTTTGAGAAAACAACATCTACTTTAATAAGTGTTTGTAGATAGTATATTATATATCAAGTACATGCATTTTAACTGGCATATGATTTCTCCAATTCCAACTTAAAAAAATACCAAGAATAACTGATATAAGCTAAAAAAAAGACATTTTGGAAGAGAGTTCCACATCATTGCTGTTAGCAACTATCAGAAGAAATGCTTCAACTTTGACTTTTATTTTCATGCTTGCACAGAAGGAAGTAATTTTCAGTATTCGGTTTTTAGTTGTAAACTTAACTTCTGATACTTATGATTTGTTTCGTAACTAGTGGCTACAAACTTAATACGAGATAAGAAGTCCATGATGTTGATTTTAAACACCACACTGAAGGAACAGCTTTGTGGAGACTGTAAAAAACAGGCTGAACCTCTGTTCAAATTTACAAAAGAGGAAACAAAGCAGAGAAAGCAGAGAGAGAACTCATTTGACCCACTATTACAGACTGCCTAACTAGTCAATAGAGAGAATGAGAAATTGCTTTAACCTATTCAGAATATACTTTCAGATGTAGTGAATCGTGCTCTGGAAGTACCTATTTCTTCCCATTGCTATGAAGACATCTAATAGCTATCCAGAAATTAGTCTAGATTAATTCAATTTTATTTGAAATAACAGATAAAGACATGAAACTTCTCAAGGCACATTACAGTGCTAAATATACATGCCAGTATTTTCTTTGTAGCTAAAGAGCAGCTCTGCCTTATTATGAAAGTGGATGATTAAATACTTAACTGACGCCAGGGTCCATGTATTTGCCATTAAGAAATATTTGGAAAATGTCACTCGGCCTCCTGTGCAATGACCAGCCCAACAATCACTGATCACTGCTCAGTTGGCTCATTTCTACCTGGAAGATAAAACTAGCTATGCAAATAGTTGATCACATGAAACTTTCAGGGTGGCAGCACATATTTTTAAGTTATACAGTTATTTTTGAACTAAAGAAACTCAAGAATATATTCCCATCACTCAGTATAGGTTTACATGCCTCATCAGATCTCCTTTATCAAAGGAGATAAAAATTCAAACCATTATTTTGCATTTTTGTTAGAATCAGAATCCCTAAAACAGTGAAAGAAGAGAAGCTGTTAAGATGTCTAAGCTAGGATCCTATAATTAACAGCTTGAAATAAAGTCTTCAGACTTGAAAGAGTAAGGAAAGGATAAGTTGTTCCACTGTCCCTGAAATTCCCTTGAAATGGCTCCTAAGAAGTTATTAGCTTGAAGAAAATAATTGTTTTTCACAGCAAAACAAACTCATCATCTGGAATATTATAAGGTTTTTTTATTAGAGAAGAATCACTAAACTAATTAAGCAAATTAAAATTTGGGACCATGCACTCATTTTTATAAACAGTCATACATCTCCTCTCTCCCATCTACATCTCTCTAACTATCCTGCAAGATTACAGGCTTTACAATAAATGTGAGAAACAAAGTAGAAGCACTGTATATTTGGTCCTATCAAAACTTTACTTGTGTAGTCTGCAGGCAAGAGACTGAATTAGCAGTCAGGAAGTCTGCATTCAATTCCAGGGCTCTATCTGCTACATGACCTTGAGCAAATCAATTCACCTCTTTGTGATGTATCTTACCCTCTGTAAAAGAGTCAAAGAGGAGATGTGGTAAAATACTGGTATGTGCAGATGAAAAATGCTAGCCAAGACTCAGTGCCGTGGAGTGCAATAATATATATATTTTTTTCTTTTCTTTTGAAGTAGGGTCTCTTGTAAAGGGAAAGACAGCAGCATCTTTTTTCATGAATTACAGCTTATTTCTGCTGAAAGACATGGTGCATGACGTTTAGGTTTGTAAAAATATGTAGAAAAAATAAGAGTACATTTTTGTGTATGCGTGCAATATCTCAGAGGAAAAAATAAGGTTGATTTCCCTGTGACTTGTCATGCCAAAGCTACAACTGAAGGCTCATTACCAACATTACAACAACAGCATTTCAGTTCTCAGACAAAGCAGAGACAATGTTGAATATCTGCTTATTCACAACAGAACTACTGCCAAAGATGAACATTCTAGCATAAATAAATTAAATGATGACCATAGAACATATTCCAGGGTAGTGGTAATACAAAATTATTTTAGTGGAACTATACAGTTGGGAGGAAAGCAGAGCTAAATAAGACAAATGAGTATCTGTGTCTGAAAGAGAACACAAAAAAAAAGACTGATCCTTATTTTAAGCTGATACATTAAATACACAGGAAGATAAACTCTAAATTTTGCCACTCAAAAGTAAGATGATTTATACAAAGTCATATGCTTGTGCAGAAATAAAACTGCAGATTATTACTGTCAAGCCTACAGAGTATTAAAGAAGTCACTCTTACATCTATCTTTGATGTCTTTGAGAAAGCTCCCACAGGATGAACGTGATCATACAGAATAATAACTCCCACCATTACTCGCATACAGAACATAAGGGTCTCTTCACTGGTGAATCTACTCCTGTACTCCCTGGAAAACAGAACAAAAGAAATAAACAGTGTTGACTTTTTACTGGACAATTTTGCAAACTAGACTATGAGTGCATGAAATCTGAAGTAAAATTGTATTTTAAGGTTGAAGATGCATCTTAGTAAGATATTAAAGATCTCTGAACTGCATAAGTCCTCATCAATCTAGAAGAATGGTTAGAAAACAGACAGAGATATGTAACTCCCTTCAGATCTTCATTTCAGCAAAATGTCTATGATAATGGCTTCACAGAAGACTTCCAAAGTTCATGAAGTATGATGGAGACTGATCGTACTCCTGTTTAATCTTAGAAACACAACATATCAAGACCTCAAAGGAAAGCCACTCTTTTTGCTTAGATTCCTACTTTGAAGCAGTTAACATTTAAGTGGGATGTAATTTCAGCAGCTCGTAAAGTCAGGGCTTCACCTAGGTGGATCATAGTCATTGCTCTCTCTTAAGTCCACAGGCAACTCCAATGACCCAGGTTCACAAAAAATATCATAAAGCAGTTAAAATAGGAGGCAAGGCTTTCTAATAGCAGGTCATGCTTTGTATACAAAAGTGATAACAACTTAAGGCAAGCATACAAGGTTTCATGTTTATCCCAGATGGCTACTTAAAATACAATACAAATTCTCTCATACAAGAAAAACAAGATTTAAGGTAAAACTTACGGTGTTTCCAACATGACTTTACATACACTAGCCATAGTACTTAGACAGTCCGTTGTATTTTCAATTGGTAATGTTTTGTTCTAGAAGGGATGAAAACAATGTTCAGTAAACCATCTTGTAAAATTAAAATCAAGAATGTTTGTTAGACCTTTTCTCCCCCTTTACCTACTTCTGATACAAAATGTGTAGTTGCATTACTGAGTGTTTTCAGCATTGGTGTGGCTTCTGCATAAAAGAGGGACATCCTATTGGCCATTTCATTGTTTACTTCATTCTCAATGTCTAGCTGATGAAAACATAAGAAAAAATAGTCAGTACAACTCTTTAAGATCTTGCCGGCAGCAAGAAAAAGATACAGTACATGCTCATGTCAGCAAGCAGATTGTGCATGAACAGTTCCACTCTAACCACTCCATCCGGACTGCTGATTAACTCTCAGTGAGAAGGAGAGAACACGACAGCTAGTGAATCAGAAGAAAAAACATTACCACAAATGGTATACATACATACTGATAAATACCTCAGTGTGAGCAGCAGATCAGGTTTTATTTACTTACGTGCATGTTGTTTATTCTGTTGCGACTTATTGTCCTCCTATAATAACTGAAGTCATTCTGAATTGCTGGGTTTCTCATCTTTGAGGAAGACAAATAAGAAATAATGAGTCTTGGTTCAAAATCATGGAAAAAATCAGCATGTAGTAAAAGACTTTATTAACCTTAAGTTCATCAAAACGCAAAGTAAAATGTAAGATTTCTGCAAACTCTTTCGCTAGAGCCTGTTCCCGTTCCAGGTGCTGAGTTGGAGTATAAGGTGGGCACGTCAAGGACTCCAATAAGCTCTGCAGGGCTTTCTCTGAATAAAAAAATCAGAAGCACAAATTCTGTTCAGTCCATATTATGATAAAATTTTAAGTATCTAAATATACTTTGAAGAGAAGGAATCCCCCCCCCCCAACATGCAGAGCCCTTATAGAAAAGCTTTTTCTTACTATTCTAAGGTGAGAAACATTAGTCAAAGACACCTGCCTCTTCAGGCTCTCTGCCATTTTCTCTCCATTTTGTATCACTGGGCTCTTTTCCTCTTTCATCACCCTTTATCTAGGTTCCCTATCAAAAATTCTAGAGCAAGAATTTTTCTTGCATTCAGATATTCGACTGCTTCTCTTTCATCTTCCCCAATTAGCCATCAGCTCAGTAGAGAGATTATTCTGGCATCCCTGTTACTAAAGTGTACTCTTAGGCACTGATAGCGATGTAATTCAGCTCCCGCGGCTATAATTACGAGCATAACTCAAAAAGTGAAAGACTTAGTAAGCAGGATGTTGTAGAAGAATTTCCTTGCATTGGGAACTCTCCCTCTTCATACATATATTTTTGCACACTGGTTCTCTTCCAGAGTCTGAATTCAAGGAGTAATTACTTCATTTTTTGGGTTTTTAGGGATGACAACAGTCAGCGTAAAACATTCCCATCTTTGTATTTCTACCCTGTGAGAGTTTATTGATACCCTTCTCCCCTTGTTATCCTTGTTTTTAAAAAGTCTCAAAATATTATTTGTTTACATGCCTTTTAAAACTCTGAAGGATCCAAATTACAAAAAAATAAATTGCATTAGTACAATATGGACCAGTGAAGTGCAGAAGAGTGGCAGGCACTAGGGAAAAATTTTATATGGTTTTATCATGTTCTTTGCTTGTATTCTATTTAGGTAATTACAGATTTAAGTGACAAAGCAGCAAACTATGATGCTTTGGAAATTAAATTGAGATTAAAAATACACATCGATAAATGTAATCGCCGTTAAAGGTCTGTCAATAGTAACTGGAAAGAACAATAACCCTTTAAAAGTCTGAAGGAAAATAAAGTTCTTATTTCTTTATCAATAAAGTAGTCTAATAAACAGACATACTAAAACAGGGCTTACCTAATCTGAGTGAAAACTCATAAAAACGCTTTAGTCTTACAACCAAAGGACATACTGAATTCCATGCTTTTTCTTGCAACTGGATATCATTGGGATTTTGTATTGCCTGAAATGAAAATATTACTGTAAAGAAGTGTGGTATATGAATAACAAGCAAAATGTGGTTTGAAAATTTTCTACTACATTATTTTAGAAAATAAGTATTGTAAAACATAGAACGATTATGAGAAATTACATTGCATAGGAAAATGAAATTAATAAGCCAAAAGAATACCATGTTTTCCATCTTTCCGCTTGTTAACACAGTAATTTAAAATTATTAATTCCAATGCACCACTGACATACAGAAATATGTTTTAACATATTCTTTTGGGAGCAAAACTATTGCAGAAGCATCAGGTAAGACCTTTTGTACGACTACTGGTTGGAGAAATAGCCTTTTTTTTAAGGCTTTGATGCTTTTGAAATCTTCAGTATATTCAGATTCTTAAGGATCCAACAGCTCATGCTAACAGCAACTGTGAAGCTGATGCAGGAAAAGGTCTGGTCAGTTTGGTCAGATGAGAAAAATTTTGTTACAGTTCATAATTGTACTGTGGGACGAGTTCCACAGAATAAGACACTTGTAAAGTGGATGTAAGGTTTTAATTTTCTGTGGTCCATTATTTCACTTACACAGAAGAACAACTATTTTCAATTTTTTTTTATAGTGTATTTCTGACATCTGAGTATTATTTCTTCCATGTCCTCAACTTTGACTCCTACCATGATATACATGAAATGAGATATATAAAATGGTGTTTATCAAAGTGAAAAAATGATTGCTAATTACTAATAGCAACCCTAAAAGAACTTCCAACAGCGATCATTTAATTATTTCACATCAGGGCTTTAAATTCAATGTTACACTTAACCTGTAACATGTTTTCTAAATACAATTTTAATGAAGATTTTAATATAATTTCATAGAATGTCCTTGGATACAGAACAGAAACGTTGAGTTTTGCTTGATTTTGCTTCCAAAGAACTGTCATTAACTTCAATAAACGTACATCTCTAATTTCTTGTCCAGCTCCTTTGTAAGCCTGAAGGTCTGCAAGCATACTTTCTGAGTCCTGTAAAACTGCACTGATCTGATTCCATACCTCCCTTTCTCCATCTGTGGGCTGTGCATCTAAGAAATAGAAAAACAAAATGCACAAAGTCAAAAGGTAGCTGCAATACAAATGGCAAATTACTCAGTTCTACTAAACAACATTATATCCAGCTTGACTATGTGTAAGTCCTTTCTGATGTGTTTTTTTTTTAAATATACAGTTATACTGCACTGCCATTCTGCTAACATCCAGGTTTCTGCTTTCCACAGCAAGGAAGGAAGAACAGTACGATTTTTGTATGCTCTGGTTCATAATGCGTCTCAAAACACAGCATTTTAAAGTGAAGCTGTATCATAAAGCAACGTTATTATAAAATAGGATAATGCATCAGTCCCTTAGTAAAAATGTCCCTCTCTTCCATGAGTTCCACAGCTTAATTAAAAAGAATTGTTCACTTTTCTTGCAGCTTGGGGATAAAATCAGACCTTTCAGTGGATGGAGCAGTGGGATATTATGCCAGTTTGACTTTTCTCCACGCTTCCTTAACCAGGGTAATTTATTTCTCCTTTTGTAAAACACAGGTACAGTAATGTTAAAAATAAATTTTTCTTAATTATGTCAGAG
>NW_010112579.1:0-18161 GCF_000699245.1 Pterocles gutturalis | reverse complement strand
GCTATTAAAAGAAATCCAGCTCTGTCAGTGATCAGTTTTAAGGGTGGGAGTGACCTGTAGACCTTTATTGTTCAGAGAAATGACATTTGGAAGTAGATCAATTTTCCCATTCAAATCCCATCCCATGGGATTTTCACAGCAGTGTGACACCAGGGAGTGATGTCATGCCTAGAATGTTGACGTTAGACAAGGTAGAGATCTTCTGCCTTCTTTTGCATTAAAACATAAAGATGTCTGGAACTGACTAAAGACTGGATAACTTTTATATAAAATTGTGGTCAGTAATTGTAGAAACAATCACATCGACCCAGTAAATTTCTACAGACACAACTTTTTTTTTTTTCTTTTCTTAAATTTGTATTAGCTTGTAAAGAGAGAACTTTATTTTTCATGGAAGAAAAAAAAATACTTTGAAGGTGAATCCTAGGACTTAAGGACTACTTGTTTGAATTAAAGGCAATGAGACATCTTCAGTTCAAAACTCAGCAATTAGGAAGAGCTACTGCACACATCTCTACATGAATAGACAAGAAATATTAAAAATATTTTTTCAATTTAGTCTTCTCACTTTACTTAAGACATAGTTTTCCACCCATATTTCAGTATGGGATTCATCTACCACCCCCGATTAGAAACAAATGAACTGGTTCACCTTGGAGGGTACGGACAGAGCAGGGATTCTCTCCATGACATTTCAGGTTAGGAAAAGATGTTTAAATGTGTCAGGTTATCTATGGAACTTGCATGAACAAGACACAAACGGCTGAGATTTACATGTCTGTAGCTCTGAAGGAACTAATATTTAAAATCTTTCCCATATTCCTATGTCACCACAAGTCCCATGGGACTGGGCACATGAAACAATACTGATTTGACCTTCCTTTTATTTTGGAAGTTTTCCCTCATCTTGTTTAAATGAACAAGTGAAAGTAAAAACAAGCTGGGCTTACTCAGCTGGGTTCTATCTCCAAAATACTTCACATAACTAAAAAATTCCACTATCCTTTAAAAAGCAAGGGGAAGTAGCACCAAAGGGAAAAACTATCCCAAACAGGAAAATCCCAGCTGGGACACAGCTGTTGAACTGACCTATTTAGTCACACTAAGTTTACAGTGTTACTGACTGGTTCTTCCCCCAAGCTGCAAGAAATCTCAGGTATACACCGTAAGGGATCTGTCATCTGGTTCTTCCCCCAAGCTGCAAGAAATCTTGGGTATACACCGTAAGGGATCTGTCACCTTGTGGTAAAGAAACAAAACAGTAAATGCTTCTGAGTTAAACAAAGAAAGTGGTAATACTGCTAAACAGTTATATACCATACAACAACAGAGTAGGGGGAAGGTAGAAGTCACCTATAAATCAATACCTATATTTTAATAATTAAAGTTAATTAACATTTTCAGTCACTATTAAGACACAAAAGAGCAATTTATTAGTACAGTTCATGAGTGTAAAATTTGCATGTTCACTTCACCTGAAGCATGGGTTGGTTAACAAAATATTTCTAAGTTACTTTTTACAATTTCTTTACTTAAAAAAATATTAGCCCATAATAGAAATGTAAACACTATAGACTGCTCAGCACTTTGGGACTGAAAACTGGCCTTTAGTAACACCCTTCACCGTTACGCTTTTTCAAATTTTCCCAATTCATCTTTCGGAAGTTGGGGGAAGGTTGAATATTTGAAACCCACTGAGCTTTCTGTAGTATCCCAGCACCTGGGGAAGTAGGAGTAGGAGGAAGGTAGGTGGGTAGAAGAGGAAAAGAAAGGGAAGGGAGAGGAAGAGGGCTGCAAAGGCTACAGAGCAACAGGCTTAGCTTGCATTTGCAGAAGCGATTTGTATTTATGCTGAAAGTATTTAGCTTAAAAATAAAGGTAGGGAGGATGATTCAGGCTTTTTTAAAAACACATGCATTTTACTTATGAAATATATGTTACGCAAACAGATGTGCTGGTAAGACCATGGCCATGTGTCAAAAGAGATTATACATGAAGAACTTGCTAAAAATGGTCAGCTAAAATACCTGTAATCGATCATTTTGAGACAGATTTCATCCTGCTGTCATCAACAATAATAATAACAGCAACGACAAGAACTAAGAGGAATACAGACTTCTTCATGACAGATTTTGGCTTTTAAAATTGGTTTTCTATTCCAACAATACCAAAGCTTGTTTCTCTCTTCTGAGTAAAAAAAATGCCATTCCTGAATCATAGTGTGGAATCACTGCTTGGCAGTGCTCACCTCTTACCCCCATACCACCAGCACACCCTTAAGCCATTTCAGCACATTTATAAGTAAAACCATAGCCACTGACCAATCCACATTGAATGCAAACCCTCTCAATAAGTTATTCATAATCACTGGACTTACTGCATTTCAAGACTGAGTTTTAGAGTACTCATGTTTAGCACTCAGAGTACACTGTCTTTAATAAGACAAAATCAGAAACCCTTTCACCTCCCTTTACCCAAATGTTTCTAAACCTGACAAATAAATGAATCCTCTATCAAATTAATTCAAGAGTCAGACCAGGCTTGACTCTTCCATATACAGATTCTACCAGCACATCTTCATTTAGAAAGCAAAAATTTTTGCTCTGGAAAGAAATGTAATTCCATTGGCTCCATCAGAAATAACCAGGATATGATAATTCATCCATTCCATGAACAAATGCTCTCTTTCATCTTCACACATGGTCTGTTCCATATTTTGGATTGGGCTTCAGACTTCATTAAAAAGAGGAAAAGATGGACCCACTACAATCCATTTGTGAATGCATTAAATATTTCAGGTGCATGGTGGGGTGTGACGGTGGAATCACCATTCTTTTCTTAGAAAAATACTTATCATTTATTTCAAAAAAACCCCAAACAGCACAAGTTGTCTACCTCACTCTTCACCAAGCATGCATTAGAAAAACCATAGAAACTGCCATGTAAGTCACTAGTACTCATAGGACCAAGATTAAATATAAAAAGAATAGATATGAAGCCTTACCAATACAAAAACAAGTATAACAATATCTCAGTAATTAATTTGTAGGAAGAGATAACAAGACAGTATTAAAAGAAGTGCTTCCAACCCACACACCCTTTCCGTATCTGAAATGCAGACTGAAAGCACTGAACTTTACTCCACCCTCAGTCAAACTGACTGCAGGTTAAGAGGATGCCCACTGAAGCTGGTTAGTGCTTGCATTTCAGTGAACACAGAATCATATTTGTCAAAAAAACCCCATACCCTCCTGGCCTCGACAGCCTAGCAAAGGAATAGCTAGTAAAACAAGATGTCTTACAGGCTCTGCTTTCAGCTTTTCTTGTCCTGTCTACTGCTGAAGGTGGCCCATAATTCCACCAGCCACTGACAGCAACTTAGAGAGCAGTACGTATATCTTAATGTACAATGCTAAAGTCTTATTTCAGGTTTGTCACCATGAAAATTATTTTACCCATTCCAATCTCGGAAAAAATTATATGAAAAGCTAGTTTATGTCCTTAGAAAAGACAAAAGGCATTACAACTAGAGTGAATTATGCATTTCAGAGGGTATCAGAACCTGCGATACTCCAGACATTAAAAAGAATAGCATTAGGTAGAAACAGTACCCTATCCAGTCTACACCGTATTTTTGAATTTCATCCTTTCTGAACTAGCTAGAACAAAGTGAAGCTCCCTAAATTGTTAATACTTGCTACATGCTCAGTGCTGTGCCAGGGATATCAGTGTCAGGCTTCAGCTCCATGGCAGATACAGAGTAGACAGCCTCTCTCCGACTGAGCCATAGCTTCTTGCTGAGGGCACTCTGCAGCACAGGAGACAAGAGTTTAACCTCCCGCAGGCTGGATACAGGTTACACCTCCAGCCTTGCTGCCTGTGGAGCAAGGGTATTAATTAATATCCTATTACGCAAAAAGTGGGCAGTTGCTCTGCTGCCAGACATCTTCTAATCACAGACACTTGTAACCACTCATGAAGAACAATAACTGAAAATGTCATGAATCTCTCTGGGGTTTGGGGGGGAACAACCTTTATTCTCAGAGTGATGAGGGGGATTAAATTAGGAACAGGTAATGAGCCCACCTAGCTAACACTTAGGAAAAAAGGGAACCTGCTCAGGTTAAGGTTACAGAGTTTATTCTTATAAAAGGTATTTGTATCTGAGGAGAGGATGGGACTGAAGGTGTCACTTAAGGACACCTCCTCCCAATAATCTATAAACTTTATAGCCTTCTAGGTTGAAAACAAATTGTTGTTACTTCAGTCTTCAAATTATTTCCAAGAATTCATGTGGAATTATTTATTTACTTTGCCTGAAAAAGGCCCTCTATGGGCAGCAGTAATTTGACAATAGATTTTCTGCAAAACAGAGCACTTGGAAGGTGCTATGGAAATACCCTCAAACAGCCCGAATTCATTTACCTGTGACTAATTTAAACAAGGTTAACATCTAAAGAACAAAACAGTTGAACTGTCAAAATCCATTTCAAGAGAATTTATCCTATGAGCTCATGAAATCCTGAAATCCACAGACTCTCAAGACTTGCCATCCACTCACTCTTCCTAACATTATTTTTGAGTTGAGGGCTAAGAAGGAATTAAAGAAAAGTAAGTGGCATATGAGCAAATCCAATATGTAGCAGTTTCATTAAAAATACCCACACTGAGATACACACGTGAAACAGCAATACTGTTTGCTTTCCAGGACTGAAGAGATTATTTTTCTTTACATAAACCTTTCAGCAGACCTTAAAAAAAGAGTAATTTGGCTGAATATGTATATAGTTTGCGGTTCACCTCAAAGGCTTTTTCACCTGCATAGCAGAACTCTATTCTCTGTATCACTTGCTGCAGTTACCACAGTTCCCATTTGTCCCTGTTTGCTCTCAAGGCTGGACTGAATGGATCTTCAGATCCATTGCACAGATCCAGGGTAATCACCTAATTCTAAAATGATTACCAGAGAACATCCAGAACTGCTTTTGCTGAGCAACATTAACTGAAAATAATGCTGGATGTAAGCTTTTTTTAAGTACGACCATGGAGTTAGGAAACTTGGTTCCTAGGTTGTAACCAAGAATAATACCAGTAAAAGATGTCATAAGAATTGCAACAGATGATGCAGACACCTGCAAGAAAGGAGGGAAAAGGAGATGATTTTAAACATTTTTTTTTTTTTGCAGCCTAAAATTTTCTGGGGAAAAATTAAAAGAGTTATTTAAAGAAAAAAATGGAAGGTGAAATTTTGAAACATACCAGTTTATTTTTCTTTCATGATTCTTTCCCATTTACAAATACAGCACAAGGAAAAATTTGAAAAAAAACCCAACTTTGAACTGGGTGAGAAAACTTAATTTTTCCAAGTGTTCCTGTTTTTATCTGCCTGTTTTTCAAGACCTCAAGAATTGCATAAAAGAGATGTACTGGAGGAATTAATGCTAAATATGAAAAGAACACATTGGTGAAAAATACGTAAGAGAAAAGTGGCCGAGCCCATCAGTGATGGTGGTAGTGCCTCTGCAAGAACATATTTAAGAAGGGGGACAGTTGCTGTGGGACAGCAGCTGGGAGAGAGCAGTGAAGTGAGAATAAGTGAGACACCAAGGTCAGTGCAGAAGGAGGACAGGAGGTGCTCCAGGCACAGGAGCAGAGATTCCCCTGCAGCCCCTGGTGCAGCCATGGTGAGGGAGCTGTGCCCCTGCAGCCATGGAGGGGAACGGGGGAGCAGAGCCACACCTGCAGCCATGGCGGGGAACGGGGGAGCAGAGCCACACCTGCAGCCATGGCGGGGAACGGGGGAGCAGAGCCACACCTGCAGCCATGGCGGGGAACGGGGGAGCAGAGACCCACCTGCAGTTTGTGAAGAACTGCAGCCTGTGGGAAGGGCTCACGTTGGAGAAGTGCGTGGATGACTGTCTCCCACTGGAACAGGGGAAGAGTGTGAGGAGTCCTCCCCCTGAGGAGGAAGGAGTGGCAGAGACAATGGGTGGTGGACTGACCACAAACCCCATTATCTGTCCCCCTGCACTGCTGGGGTTGGGGGAGATAGCGAAAATCAGGAGTTAAGTTGAGCCCGGGAAGAAGGAAGGGGTGGGGGGAAGGTGTTTCAAGATTTGGTTTTATTTCTCATTAGGCTACTTTGATTTGACTGGCAATAAATTAAATTAATTTCCCCAAGTCGAGTTTGTATTGCCTATGTTAGTAATTGGTGAGGGATCTCTCCCTGTCCTTATCTCAGCCCACGAGCCTTTCATTATATTTTTCTCTCCCTTGTCCAGACGAGAAGGGGAGTGATAGAGCAGCTTCGGTGGGCACCTGGCACCCAGCCAGGGTCAACCCACTGCACAATCCTTCAGGATGGGTACAATCACGTGTTTGTCCATTTCAATTCTAGCATAAGGATATGAGACTATGTGGCAAAGCATCACCTATGGGATGGCTCCTTTGAAGCAGAACAGATTGAATCAACTGTCAAATGAATTTAATATCTTAATGTTCTCTTCCCACTTTCTTTATATAAACATTTATATTATATCTGACCAACATCAGCCCAAAAAGGCACTGATTTTTGCAACATGGAGAGAGTGTATCTGTTCTATTCCTGCGTTCGAGGAAAACAAATGCTTCTGCTTTTCTAAGCAGTATTTGTGAGGCACATTGCACAGAGAGCAGAAGAAGTGTCACACACCCTCCTTTCAGGTACAATACATACCAAATGAAGAGCAGCAAAAAACAAAAAAAAACAACAAAAAAACCACGGCAGGAGTATTCAAAAACTCTGTAAACATTTCAGAAGTTGTGCTGACATATTTACTTTGAGATTTCAGCTTATGGCTAATGAAAGAGTGCACAAAAACTAGAAAGCAATATCCTGATGCAAAGGAATGAAATACAGTGAACCCATCAACTCAGCGTACGCCTCAGCCTCTGAACGGCCAACTGTAGTGACTATTTTCATGCATGAACTCAAACTGACGACTAAGCCCACAGAAAGTCACACATCCAGCGAGCACGCAAGCAGGCTCTTACCCATGTCCACTAAGAGTGTCCTTTTACACCGTATGACGGCTAACTACAGGAGACCAAAGCACGCAGTGACAGATGCCTTGAGTCACATCCCTTCAACACAACACAGATTTCATGCCATAAAATCCTCCAGGACTTTATTTCACAAGTAAAACATTTTAACCTGTCCCTCAGGAGTGTCAAACTCACTGAAATTTGGAGATGATAGATAGATTTAAGTAGATGTGCCTGACTAGCGTGTGCACATGCTTCCACTAACCGCTGGTCACCTTCCGTGGGAGAAGGTGCTTCCCCCATTCAGTTCTTGCTGGCAATGCACTTTTGGGAAAAAAATCAACCTGTCCAAGGCGATAAAACAGATATTTCCCCCTCTCACCACCACCTCCGCTCTGCCAAGGCGTCCCACTGCCAGACCACCTGTTTCCTGCCAAGTCTGCAGCCTGGGTCTGGAGTACTTTCTTACCATCCAGGACATGATGGGGCTGATTAAACCTGGAAGCTCAGAGCAGCTGAAAACCTTCGTAATATCTTGGCAAAGACACAGAGCGCTACTGAAGCTTTCAAAAAGCTGATAGAAAAAAAAAAATTATGTGGTGTTTTGGATACAGGTTTGATATTCCAGGTTTACAATGAAATCCTCAAATGAGATAAGATAGAAAAAGGGATAGACAGCTCACAATACATTTTCCTAAACCCAAACTAAATAATTAACTTTTCTTCATCATTTAAAACTTACTTTTCTTAATGAGGTAAATAAGATCTAAATGAGAAGACTAAGATATGTGCAAAGTTATAGCCATACACTCTGGCTCTCATCCAAGAAATCATGTTTGAACAACTCAATGAGATTTAAGTATACATTTAAATGACTTTTTGAACCAGTGCTTCAGAGTGCGTACACACATACAGTCTCATATCATGTCAGTAACTTATATTCAGAAAAATAATTCAGGAATAAACAGTTCAAGAAAACTATTTCAAGGTGATAAAATGTGTGTCTAATCACCTGAACTTCTCTCTTAAACCATGCTTCAAAACAAAGTTATTTCAAAAACACTCGCTTCTCTCAAAACTTTTGAGTTTTTTAATTTTTTTTGTTAGAATAAAGGTATTAACAGACAAAACATCACACGCTGTTAGCATTTTAAATAAAAAGCATTTCATGTAAGTAGGGGAGTAAGATTAAACCCATATTTAAGGAGTTTTCAAGACAATTTCTAGAAAGACATGCAGGGAAACTGTAACCAGCAAAAGTGAAATAGCTTCGAATCAGATATAGATGTGACAAGGAAATTAGAATGCAAAACACTGTTTTGCAAACTGATAACCATGCAATTAAGAGAGATGCAATCAACCACATACAGTTTGACCACTTCAGTACTTTTTAGAAACTATAATAGTCACAGTTAAATCATCACTGAACCAGGCAAAAATAGTGCCACCTCCACTGCTTATATTTTTGCAGCTTTTTACTTCCAAGATATATTTCTCTTCAAAGAAGAAACATAAAGAAATTTTTTTAACCCTCATTTGTTGAAGAACGCTGAGGTCAAGTTCATTCATATGTAAATTTAACAATGGCTTGTAAGTGTTTTCAAGCTAAAACAATTCAAGCTAAGGTTTTACTTGTATATCTATCATTCTGCCCCCTTCTCTGCTCAGAATGAATTTAAGTAACTTTGTATGGTTTTGCAAATATCAAAAAGCAATATTCAACTGAAGTGTAATTTGATTTGTTTGCAAATCCCTTTTGAATTGCTTTATGATGCGTAAGCGCATGCAGTTTATTAGGAAATAATAAGCAACGAAGGCAAGCCAGGCAAGAAGCTTTGCTCACTTTCAAAGTCAAGGAAAAAATTTGGCCCCTGATCAAGCTCTGTGCAAGTGAGAACTTTTAAAAGATTTCCCATTTGGTTCCTGAAAAATAGAAAAGGAAGAGAAAAGGAGTCCTGAGTGAACAAATTGTTTTAGAGACAAGGACTTGGACAGATTGGTTGTGCTGGAAAATACAAACTGCAAGCAATCAGATTTTAAAAGTTTTTCCTCAGTTTGCTGTTAGGTCAGGGAAAAGATACTCTCATTGTCTTGTAATTGTTTGAACTTACTTTCAAAATCCAGGAAAAAATGTGGATAGTTTTCAATTTCCCTGGTAAGGACCTTAAGAAGATTACCCATCCCAGCAAACCTAGTAAATGCAACAAAATCGTAAACAGTTATATACGTAAACTTCGAATACTACAACTAAGGGCTTGACACAGTCTGCATCATATATTAAGCATTATGACAAGTTTTGGACCATGAGAAACAATTTGGTGGTCAATTCTGTGATATTCATGCATGGGAACAGAGAAAGACCTTGTATAAATACAAAAATATTTCTATTCAACAAATTGGAATTTAAACATCAGTATAACTCACAAAGTACAGACAGAGTTTATTTACTTAGCAAGAGAAACAAACTTAGAACTATATCTGTATTAGTAAATCCTCTAAATTGCTGCACTAAAAATTACTGAATACCAGAGTGAAAAATGAGGTCTTAATCCTTGGTTTGGATTCTTTAGCATGTTATTTCATGAAAATAACTCAAGTAAAAAAAATAAATCTAATTGTTTCTAATCAGTAAAGTTTCATAAAATATTACTATAAAAGCTATCAGAAAGAAAAGCTAAAAAGCTTGCTCCTTTTACTTTTAAAAAACATATGTATACATTGCTGAAAAAATGAAAAAAAAAAAAAAAGAAAAAAAGTTCAAACTCTGTCTTTTTCTCTTTATGCCCATCTTTCATCATCTTGGAAGCCCGTGCATTTCAAGTTATGAAAATCTCCCAAAAGGAAAATTGACCAAGTCTCAAAAAAGCAAGTATCTATGGAAGACAAGAAGGAAGGAGATTTGAAGAAAAGGTTTTTTTACCAGTACAGTCCTTAGGAAGAGACATTATTCTACAACTATGTAAAAGTATAGCTTTCTTGGGCAAACTTAAATTTTTTCTCAGAAAACAGAAAAATTAAACCATGAAAAGCACATATAAGGATAAAGAGGTCTTGCAGAAAAATGTAATTTTAGATTTAAAACCCAGATTTAAAACTGATTTTAGCCTCAAAGATAAATATTCTCAGTACTCTAAACCACAGCTCTTGGGGTTCACATCTGATGCTCATCTATTTTTCAGTTGTACTCTTTTCCCACTTCAGAAATCAGACCAGAAAAAAATTATTCTAAGCATGTATATGGCTGATACTCCATATGAGGAGACAAAGTTTTTTTTCAAATTTTCCCCCAAGCATTACAGAAGAAAAAGTATCATCAACCCTAATTCCTATGTGCATGTAAGGGATATATTTCTACAGCAGGAAAACACAGGAAGGTAATGTAAGGCTTGAAGATTTCAAAGCAGTCATAGTCATTTCATAAAATGATATAAATTTAATCAATAATCTGTTCAGAGCATGCAGCTTCATGTAGACCAGTTTTTGCTACACAAATTACTTTGTTTTGCATTAAACACTTCTTCAAAATTTTCTCTCCAGAACAAACCCAGTGAGCAGACTGTCAAGCCCTTTACAATTAGCAACATCTTGCATACACAATATTGAAACATGAAGAAACATTCTCCATTGTTCATAAAGTTACATACATTTATATGCAGGAAAAAAAATTTACAATTTTACTTTCAGAACACGATCTGCACTTTATGAACTGAGTCTGACTTTCTGATTGCCTACAATGGGGAAAAAACACGCAAACAAAGCAAAATACATTTTATACAGCATTAAAACTTGAATCTTCAATAATTTAACATTTTCATCACACTGGTATAATACATTTTATCAGCATCATGTAAGAGGGACAAGATAATGTGCGTACATTATTTTCCTTTTCATAACCTTGAAAGAAACAATTTATAGTATCATGAAACACTATCACAATCTGAATTACTAACTCAGTTTGGATTCTTCACTTTCAACTCGTTTTAAGCCATATCTTACCTCATTGCCTTCAATCTTCAGAGAGTATCCAACCATTTCTTCTACTGCCAAAGTTAGCACTGCAGCCAGAGTGGTTTAGTTGATAGCAAGCTTTGAACAGCGAGGAAGCCTTTCTGCCAAAAACCTGAGGATATGCTCCCTCCTTTGCATTGAATAGCTTGAGGTCATGTGCCCCAGCTCTGCTTTCTGATCCTTCTTACTGCACATCATGGCTCTGGAGATTTCTAAGTATGAGTATTTTTCCTGAACTTTTACTGCATTTCTTAAGTCTGTTTTTCTTTTTTTTTTCCCCCTCTCCTTCAATCTCCATGTAGAAACTGATTCAGCTATTTAGGTCACAACTATGAAACAAGAACCCTGACACAAATTTTATACCCATTCCCATGGTCAGCCAGCATTTTCCAGTGATCTCAAAGGCACTGGTTTAACACCATCTATTTCCAATGTACGCCAACCCAAAAAATAGTGATAGTCAACATCAACATCTAGAAGACGTGGTTCAGGTAGCTGCTAAACATGTTTTACTTCTTTATAATTTGAAATAATTTCTTTATAGTTTCCTAAAAAACAAAACTAAAAGCAAGATCTAGTTCCAAGAAACTTTCACTTTAAACTCAACAACACTCAGCACTAAGTTTTCAACTCCGTATTAAAAGGCCAACCTTCACCTTAATGGAGGTGCTAATAAACATAACTCCTTGCCCCAAACTGAATTATTTTATCTATTTATAGCTTGCTGCTTCTCAGTACTTGATCATCCAAACTGTCTTTCCCTGAAAACCTTCGTAATGTATTCCAAACCTCAGGAACTGCAAGTCACTTCCAGGATAATTTTTAATGAGATTTCAAATTAACTAATGACATAAATTCTGAGCAGGTCAGTATATACACTGTGGTTGCAACAGAAATGCAAATATAAAGCTGATGCACGGGACAAAATCAGAAAGGTTTAACTCAAGAGCACAAAATTCCATTTAATTGAAATGGAAAGTATTTTATTTTGCTTACTGTTAAATCAGTTTAAATGTTGAAATTACATCCAATGCATATATAAAAATACTGCTGTTACAGCACTCCTAAATGATAGCAGCTTTTCTTTGTCAAAATCCCTTAAAATTCCAACTTTTAACAATATGCTTTAAAAACAATGACATGTTGACATGACAATGTTTGCAATTTCATATTTTCTACTCTTTTTCAAACCATTAAAGTTTACTCTAAAATATTACATAAGCATATAGAAAACACTTTCTAAGCTACTGTTGACAGTTCAAAGGTCATTAGACAATTTTTGATGCTCAACATTTAATTAGTGGAACACAGACATAAACAAACAGCAAAAACAGTAATAAACAAGAAGGTATATTTAGCATTTTGTGGTTTATATACCATTATCCAGTTTCATATTTTAAAATGATGAGCTTTGAACAAAATAACACAGGCTGGTTTTCTAACACATCACTTTGTTCCTAAAATTTCATTAATTTAATTTTGACATTCTAGAGGCATTATCTAGGATGGGAAAATAAATTCCTACTTCTCCACTAAAACAATCAGTTTATTTTTGAATTCTGATAAACATAATACTACCCCTCTAAAACAACTCAATATGCAAACCTTCAAATCTGACATGGATTTTAGATACATATTTCAGTATATTTACGGTATACGTATTCATTATGTACTGAAATACAGTTTTGAAAATTTAGTAAACATTCTCAAACTGAGTATTATCAACTAAATATTGCGTGCCCAAAGCTAAATATCATGTTATCTAATTCTTCTTTAAAATCTTTGTTCAGACACTGTTTTAAGCAATTACATACTTTTGAAGTGTGGAGGTCTGTATTATTTTTAAATTATGGCTACAGTACTACATGAATTGCTAAAGAAGTACTAATTTATTTCTTCTTCGTTTACAGGACTCATTTAATCAGCACCAACTCAAAAGCATCAGCAACGCTGTAGCTACACTGCAGGTATAACAGACAGACAAAGCATTTAAAGCTTGTATTAGTGAAAAAGGAGATGTACCACCTCCACCCTTTGCTGCCCACCAGTGCTCCTTTGCCAGATACTATTTCCTAAATCTGCCTGCTTACATAAACATAGTCTAAAAGGCTTTTGTCAAAATGAGCTGGATCAGCAAATACCTATTGCTTAAACTCATTTAGATCATCCTAACGAAGTGGGGATGAGAGTGTTCTCATGAGCAGCTCCATTGGGAGTTTCAGGAGAAACAGGCTTCCAAGTTCAGGAGTGACAATGAATTATTAGGAAGGATAGCTTCTAACAGTACAGCTACAAGGGTAGAAACAGGCATCCAGTCCGCAGTTGGAGGGAACTGTACTGTACTCACCATGTCAGCGTCATTAAAACAGAGGAACTGACCTTACTGCATGAATAATTAACTGTGGTTTCAAAAAAATACCAGCATGTGAACTCAAGATCTCTCAGATCAAACACACTATTGCAAACCACTGTGATATTCAACTACAAAGTTTGTTGAGGTGCTTTTAAGAAAACAGCAGAAGTGCAAGATTCAGAAACCACTGTTATTCTATTAAGGAATAAAATCAAAATGAACAAAGAAATCCTGATTGAAAAATGCAGAAGTTTCTTAATAATGATAATCTACTTTGTTTTCTGAAGAAAAGCCATACCGCTCACCGTGTTTTTTTGTTTGTGAGAGGAAGGAAGAGAATTTTTAATTGCAACTCTACCAACATTTTTGTATTTTTTTTCCCTTCTATGCAATAAACATATTAAAACCACCTAATCTCTTTAAGTATTTGTGTAAGACTAGCCCCAAGAAAAATGGAATGCTGCAGTGCTCGGAGTCACGCACAGAGTGAAGGGACAGGCAGAGACTGGAGCACTTTCGCATGGGTGCCCCCCCAACACATACCCTACTTCTTCCTCTCACCATCAGCATGTGACTGGAGCTCTGCAAGGCTCACTGTCGGGTTGGACTTGATGATCCTTGAGATCTCTTCCAACCTTAATGATTCTATTCTATTCTACTGTACTTCTCAGAAATCTCTCCAAGGGGTCCAAATTCCAGTGAGTCACTCAACTCTAGGTACAGTGCTCCAAATGCATCCAAGTATGGCACCAAAAACACTTAAGGAATCGTGTCTTGCAGAAAACTCTGCTTTACACATCCCTCAAATATTATCTGCATAGTTTTATTTTTACCCATTGCTTTCCTTTCTGCATTTTGGCAATTCATTAGTCCTGCTTCTACACAGTATCTCGTATTTATCCCCATCAAACTCCACAGTAGAGGGTTTTTTTTATAATCTCCCTAATTTTCTTCTAGTTAAGAATATTTTCGTGGATATGTACAGTGGGTTGACCTTGGCTGGACACCAGGTGCTCACCAAGCCACTCTATCACTCCCCTCCTCAGCAGGATAGGGGGGAGAAAATAAGATGGAAAAAAAACTTGTGGGTCAAGATAAAGGCAGTTTAATAAAGCAAATGCAAAGGCTGACCATGGAAGCAAAGAAAAACAAAAGATTATTCTCTACTTCCCATCAGCAGGTGATGTCCAGCCACTTCCTGGGAAGCAGGGCTTCAGAACATGTAGTGGTTGCTCCAGAAGACAAACATTATAATAAGGAATACCTCCCCTCCTCCTCCTTTGATTTAGCTTTTATTGCTGAGCAGACATCATATGGTATAGAATATTCCTTTGGTCAGTTTGGGTCAGCTGTCCTGGCTACGTCCCCTCCCAAGGTCTTGCCCACGCCCAGCCTACTGCTGAGGAGGGGTACTGGGGAGACAGCCTTGATGCTGTGGAGCACTGCTCAGCAGTAGCCAAAAACACTGGTGTGTTATCAACACCTTTCTAGTTACTAATACAACACACAGCACTATAAGGACTGCTACGGGGAAAATTAACTCCATCTCAGCCAGACCCAATACAATATGGCAGTATCATTAGCTTCAGTGTTTTACTGGTAAATGTTTAAAATTCATAAACTGTAGTTGCACTGATGAATAGAAATCCAACAACTAATGTTTAATAGTCTTAGTTGTGTAAACAGATGTTAGTTTTAAAAAGTGGCATTATTCCTCTATGGACTTTATTTTAGAAAAAGCATAAGACTGTATTGTTATATTAAAAAAAAAATGTAAAAATAGTCATACGTTTGTGTTTCAGATGCTAATTGGAAAAAAAAAAAAAAAATCCAAAGATATTTCACAGCAAAGTAGCTACAGTATTCTCTAGCAAGGCACAGATAAGGGAAAAACACACCCAAGTTCTCAGAAGGCAAGCTATATTCACTTTCCAGAAATAAATCAAATTATCCCCAATGTTGGCCTCTAAATACTATAAGATCTTCACAACATAAGTAACATACTCACACAACAAGAGCACCAAGAAGCAACCCACACACAAGCGAAGAAAAACTAGTGCCATACATGCCTTGCACAGGTGAAGCATAAACAGACCAAAAACAAAAAGCAGATGTAAAGAAGTGAAAAGTGGAATAAGAGAAGAAAGTTGCTCAAGGTGAAAGTAACCCAAGATAAAATTGCTTTGAACAATCATTTTATTACCACTCCTATACAAGCAACACTTCAAGCCATGTTAACTAATATGCAGATTGCAGGACACAAAAGCTATAAAAAAGGTGAGGCAAGTCAAAGGGAGTTAATAAAAGGTTTGTAATGATAAATACGTTTTTCACCAATCATAAAATGTTAAAAGAGCTGGCCAACAATATTAGTACTTGTAACCCCAAGGACTGAAGAGCTTGTTTTATGGTTTCACTAAAATCACAAGGTGAAAAAAAAAAAAAAGGATTACCTTAGGTGAACTTACAACTTAGTCAAGGGGGGGGATTTTTCTATATGCGAACCCTCACACCTGAACATACTTTGAACAGAACACCTACGTGTTTTCAAAGTGCATAATGTCAGAAGAGCCATCACGAAAGGATGAAAACCAGGCAACCAACATATCTGTATTCTGATTCATAGTTCACAACTGAAAAAAAAAAAAAAAACCAAAAAACCCCCAAACCAAATCCCAACAAAAAATGTAGAATGCAAGCCAATTAAGTAATTAGAATAACATTATATTTGAAATTAAGAAAACACTGCTGCACTTTGATCCTTCCATCTGAGCGTACAGTAACTACAGGAACCTTGTTTGAATATGGCATTGCATGCACAGATGCTGATACACAAAACAGGGACACTATTTCCCTGTACACAATAAAGAGCCTCTATCAATGGATGCTGTTAGGTAAACAAAGCAGGATACTAATGTTTACCAAACTGATACACAGGAGAGAGATACCTTTAACAGAAACAGAACAAGTCTTGCTAGTTTAAGTGTTTCTTCCTTCAAAACAAAACCATTTGATTTTTTTCCAGGTGGAGTGTGATTTAGTTCTTCCAAACTCTTCCAAGAGAAGAGCAGCCACACTATCATCCTGCTCTTAAAATTTCCTTTTCCTTGTCTTCTCTCACCAAAATCATCAAGAAAAATGAAATAAACCATCTCAAACCACACCAAATGTTGGAAATCTAAGGACTTGGGCATTTGAAAAGGTTTAAACGTTTGTGAATATGAGTGAACAATCTATTCTAGATCATATCTATACTCAGAGGACTCTCAGGTGAAAAATCAGAAAAAGAAAAAAATGTTGCTGGTCCTTTCCGACAGTTAATGACTGCCAATTATTCAGCCTTCTAAGTATGTCATACATACTATCTTGTACTACACTCACAGAAAATCCAATGCAAGTGTCTGAAAAAACAAGAGGAAAACCATCATATTCTAGTTCTTTCTGCAACTATGGTTCATACTTTCCTCAGAGTGATTTTATTTTCTAGTTATTTCTTGTGCCAGTTGACAGTGGGAATGAGTCTGTGCATGTTACCTTTGTTCTTTATCTATTTTACTTCTCTTTCTAATATGTAAATGCCAAAACAGTAAATCTAATCTCAGTCAAGCCAAACACAAATCCTGTAGCAACTGGATTTCTTATTACATATTTGCTAGTGATCTTCTCTGCCTGTGTCAGTATGTCGGACATAAAGCATTTTGCTGGCTAAATTTGTATTTCTGGTTTGGAGGGTAATAATCTACAAGATATGGATCTGAAGGAGTCTTTTTACAAGTATTCTTTTCTGGAAAAGGGGAGAGAAATCAAACCGTATCTTAAAATACTAAGCAGACAATTAATTCTGATGAAAGAAACATATTGACATTACTGGAATTAAGATAGCTGTGGCTGACTACCGTATCAATAGCTCAAGATTTGAGGAATTAAAGACAAAATGTGGATCTTTGTAGGGATTAGCTGCTATTAGTTTAAAATACTTCAATTTGTGTAATAGTGGTCTTATTTAATATCTCATTACAACAAATAAGAAAACTTGGAGAAAACAGCACACTAAATATAATTATTTCAAAAAAATAGTTTCAGTCATCTCAGATATCTGGAAGAATGGGTCTCTTGGAAAGTTGATTTAAGGGATAAAGGAGTGCAGGAAACAACAGGTAAGATAAAACAAAGCAGGTTATTACAACAGACACAATGTAAAGAAAATATATAAGTAAAGAAATATATAAAGTAGGGAGCTTTGACAAATGACTGGAGACGAGAAAAGAGAAAATGCTATTTAGTACCACAAATTTGCTGCAACACTGAAAATATGAAAACGTAGTTGTCAGTGGTTTACTGGCAAAAAAAAAAGATGGCATTTTTAAACAGTGTCTGGTATCTATTGTATATATCTGGCTTTGTTCAATACTTTTAATTAGTGACAGAGAAGAAGAAAATACGCACTAAGCTAGAAGGGAATTAAAATATTCTGGAAAATAGGATCATAATTCATACATCACTTTCATAAACTCGAGATACTATCCAGAAGAAATTTAGTAAATAGAAACATAAAATACTCAACATAAAAACCCAAATCAATCTTACAAATACAGATGGGCTGATAAGCAGAAAGACTGTGGAAAAAAAAATATTTAACCATTATACTGGACTACAAATTAAACATAAAGCAGGTTAGAAAGTTGCTAAACTCCAGAATTTTTCCAAGATTGCTCTCACAGTCAAGTTAAGGGACGAGAGCCCTGAATATCGAACAGGAATGAAACAGATTTTCTCC
>NW_010112578.1:5260-79086 GCF_000699245.1 Pterocles gutturalis | reverse complement strand
AAACAGAAATTAAAAAAAAACAACAACAACTCAAAACAAAAAAAAACAGGCTTCAGAAAAGGTATTCCTCATCAGAGTTGCCATGTTTAGGAAAGTTGTTTTGTTTTTAAGAAACGTTGTATTGCCTGCAAAAGCCAAAACCAAAGATACAGACTGTGAAAAAATTGGTGACAGTTTACTGAAGCTCTGCTAGAGGTTTAGGCAGACCTTCCAGAGTGAAGGGAGGGACACAGCAGGGTGGACAGGTCTCTGTGCTGTTTTAGAAATTTGCTTTTCTCTCTTGTACCTCTGATGAAAAACTGTGCAAGCAAAATGAGCCTTTCCTTGAAGGGAAGATTAAGTCCCTAAGGACTGGTCTAAGATGTGCATCAGATGAGTTCTCATTTTCTGAAATGAGAAAGCAGAGGAAGAGACATTTGTTTATCTTTCCCTTGAAAATAGTAGAAGAATTTTAATTCAAGACTATGCATAATTATGAAAATAAGTACAGATTGATACATTTCTGCAATACATAGAGTAGTATCAGCTGGGGGAGGAGAGAGATATTTGGGATGCAGCTCTCCCACTGTTGGGGACAACCCCATTGCTTCTTCACTGCAAGCTGGTGAAGAAGCTGCACAAAGCAAGAGGATTCACCTTGTAAAAAGTCTCCTCCTACAGTTGAGCCCTGTGACTAAAGATCTTATGAGTCACAGGAGTTAAACTAATAGTATCTCAGCCAGGGCCATTTATGCCACAAGGGCATGATTTGCCTCAGTCATGACTTAACAAAACTGATACGGCTACACAGACAAATCTAGCAAAGAAAAGGCACAAGCACTTTGAGTTGACAGTGCCAAGTCAATTTAGAACAACTTACTGCTTTTATTTTCTTCTTCCTTTTTCCCAAATAGAAACAACTGGACACTTGCATATAAAAATTTGCAGCATACAATTGAAAAATCAAATAGTAGAATACTCACATCAGCTTCCACTCCAGCTTTAGCTAAGCTACATTTTACATATTGACCCAGATTTTACTAAGTTCAGTCCCTGCTTTTGAACAAGCAGCTTTTTGACACAGAAAATGCTGTCACTGAGATGCCAGAGTAATTGTGTCTGAAGACACAATGCAGTACATATATTTGTAACTTAACAAACATTGTGCCTGCCAATAATCACCAGCAGAAAAAGTTCTAGCTAAGTAAGATCAGCCTGAAATTCTGGCACATTACATGTTGTAGTTTTTATTGCTATTTTCATAGTTAAAAACAAATTTGAATTTGCAAGAAATACCGTTTGAGTGCCATTACCTATTCTACAAATTCCTATCATATCAAGTACCTGTCTAAACAATGGGAGTTTCCCAATTTTCTAATGACTTAATTACCAATATTATTTTTTTAATACCAAAATAGGTGAAAGTTACATGTTAGTGTCAGCAAAAATCACGTCTCTCTTCCTTTTTCCTCCCTAGACAGTGCTGGACCATGCAGTCAGCCTGAATTGTCCTGACTGGGCAGCCCTGTGCTGGCAGGCAGGCATTGCTACTAGTCCTTCTCATTTACCAATTGGTTTTGGGCAGTGTAGCTGCTGATTCCAATCACTGAGTGCGAGGCTTTATAGTGACATCTGTCAGCAACTCTGATTGTTTGTATCTGTTTGTATCTGTCTTCCAGGGCAATTTTTCTTCTCCTTAAATGTCAGTTTGTTTAACCATAGCCCAGTAACAGCTGCCAACTATGTGCCAACGGTAGCATTTCCAGTAGAAAACAAGAAAAGATAAAATCTATTAAACACAAAAACATTTAATTCTGGCTTAGCCTTAGGCTGGACCATCCTTAGGGACTCACCCCAGCTCATTGCTGATATCAACAACTTCTTTTTGTTGCCTTGTTGCTCTTTTACTTTAATTGATTTTGTTGTTAATATCACACTGATTGTAATTTGTGGATGAGCCAGAGCCAGCTAGGGTGGGCTAGAGAGCCCCCTGTTTCAGTTATGGTGTAGCTCCCTCCTCTTCGCTAACAGTTTTCTGTCCAGATGACATTCACTGGCCCTCTTCAGAAACAAGGTCTTGATTCCACTTTGTGGACTATACCCAACTCTTCTTCTAGGTTGACAAAAAGCCCATTTTATTGGCTTTACTTCCTACCCCTGGTGAAGTATTTAAAAGTTCAACCATCTGAACAGCACTGCTGACTTCAGTATTGCCTGCACACTACTTTAAAATTAAACTCATGTCTACACTTTGCTGATTTCTTACCTTTGGTATTTGTGGAAGGCCTGAAATGTTAACTCCCAAAAGGGACTACATATTAGTCGAATTATTGGGGAAAAAAGGCAGGAAAAAGAAAAACCACAGTGGATTTGAAATAGGCCAGTACCCTAGAGACTGCATGAAGGGCTTCCAGAATTAAAACCACAACTGTTAAGAGAAACGCAAACAGCCATGGGATATACCTTCTATGTGACAGAGAGAAGAGCCTCCCATGTGATCCCTTCCCAGAGCATCAGCAGTCAGTCCTGCCATGGAGAACAGAGCGGCTACCCAGCCCACTGTTAGTGACAACATTATATGTTGTGACACAGAGCAAAAGTCAAATACATGCACTGTTACATTCATATCTCTCATACAGTTGATTGAGGGATCACGTGTGGCCACTCAGAAGCTGAACGACACAATGAAGCTACAAATATTCAGATGAACTTTCAAATAAGTACAAATACAAGTTTGTACATTTAACTGCAGCCCTACATTCTTTTCAAGTTATTTTTAGTAACTATTTTTTGCAAGTAAATTTGTTAACAAAATCAATCACCAAAACTCAGTAGGCAACTGCAACATTTTTAAATAATTGAAAAATCATATTTATAAGCTATTGGTAAACAAAATTTACCATTTGGAGGAAAACCATACCCAGTGAGAACAGAATTAATTGAAAATACCAAATGTTCACAGTGATTCTCTCATCATAAAAGCAGGGGAAACAGTTAAAATGCAGAGACAAAAGGAAAACCCTTGCTTGTTCATATAAAGTCCAAATACCACCACTTCCCCTGGTCCATTGTAGGATATGCCAGACATACCAAAAATACATGAGAGAGATTAGAGACAGTTTGCTTAAAAGAAACTGAAATTCAGATCAGATTCCAATGTCCAGATATTAGGTCCATCAATGCTGTCATCTTACTCCTTGATCTTTCCTACTGCCTTTGAAGGAGACTGAAGCCAGCAGTCAGGATATGAAATGCCACGTCTACACAGCCACCCAGATTCGTGTTTCAGATTCATTTTCTCCTCTTTCTTTTCTGTTTATGCCTCTCTTATTTTTAATTTCCTCCTTTGGAAAAACCTACACTTTATCTGAAGCTTCTAGCCAGACAGATAATCTTTCTTTCCTTCTTTCTTTCTTTCACTGTATTTAGCATTGAACTGAAATGAAAATTAAAAACCCGTTCGAAAAGCGTGCATGTACCTATCTGTACTACTGAGGCCAGGAGATTCGATTGACAGAGAAGTCTATTAGGGTTATGAAATTACAAAACTATTCCCTTCAAGTAGCACTACTGGTTTTTAGCACAATTTGTCAGAAGACCTACACTGCTGAAGCCACTGTCCAGAACTACTACAGATGGCAAAATAAGAAGCAAAGCCCTAGAGGGAGTGCTGACTGCCAACATACCTGCTTCTCTACCTTCCCTCGCATTAATCCACTCTCTCTTCTTTCATTCTACTATTTCTTTCACTTCCCAGATTTACTTCACTTTTTTCCTTCTGGAACTTGGCTGTCTAAGTCTTCCTTCCCTCATGCTCCTTTTTTTTTTTTTTTTTATATTCTCTTATTCCAACAAATGCTCCATAGCAGACAGATTCATTCATCTCTAGCACCTTATCTGGTGAAGCATATGTTTCTTTTCTTTGAGGTCAGATTAACTATTCCTTATACATAGTACAAAGAAGAAATATGTGTTGGCAGCAAGTTCTGCTACTCTTAGCCATCATTTCTGTCCACTGCTTTAAGCCAATTTAACATGCTTAAACATGCCTTTTGTCAACAGCAACAAAAGCAAAAGGCAGCTGAACTCTAGTTAGTAAATCATTTTCTGGAGGTAGAAACTGCCTGAGAAATGTGATGCCAAGCAGTTACTGCATGTTATTCTTATAACAGAGGGAAAATGAGGAGAAAAAGTTTAACTATCTTTCTGTGATTAAAAAAGGTGGTTTTTGTGTGCATACACATTGAACTAGATAAAAAGAGACCACATTGAAGTCCAGTACATCCCTTTAGACATAGATTCACTCATCCCCTGTTGGTCTTTTTTCCTAGTTAGAGAACCAATTCACTGGTATTTAAATTTGAAACGCAAATCTCCATCTCATTATGCCAACTCCTGCAACTTTTATGTATATACACACATAAACATGTGTGTATGCATGAAAATAATATGTAAAACAATATAGAACATAAAACCCTGGAACTGAATGACAGGTAACTACAGCATTATCTGCTAGTTCATAGCTTTCTCTGTCCACAGGAAAGATCCAATGACCATAATAACCAAGAAGCAGCTAAAAAGAAGTCAAGATATTTTAGAAGTTATTGTTTTGAAACCAGACAAATAATTCTTTTTAAATACTAGGATGGACCAAATTTAGGTGAAAAACAAGTGAAAATAATAACAGCTGATTGAACACCATATTATGATCTCTCATCATTAATCTGCGCTGGTTATCCAGAAAGATCAAGAAGAGCAGACAGGAAGGATGAAAGGAAGTATGCGTCTGTCTTCATCTTTTCTAGCTACCCTATCCTTGTTTTAGACGGTCAGTGTAAGCATTAATGTACAAAATGTAGATTTCATACCAGGACTACTGTGTTACACCCTGTGCAGGCAAATATTTTAGGAACAGATCAGCACCTACACAAGCCTGGCCAGACAGGCATTACAAGCTCCTGTAAGCTAGGACTCATAGAAGAGCCCTTAAATATAGTAAGCAAATAAGATTTTTAATCAACTTATCTGTCTCATCTACTTCCTGCCAAAAATACTGCCCAGCTGTCCCGTCTTCAGAGACGGCTCCTACCGTTCTTTCCACCCTCAGAGTGCATCTCACTTGCTGAGGAAAAGTAAGCGGGTTGCTTCCGAACATACCAGTATCTGTCCCATTCCCCAAAAGCAGCACCTCACCCCCTGGTTACAGAGAAGGGAATAACTCTTGCAAATCTGGTTTTGTATGGCATACATGGCATTGAGCAAAAGACACAAGGAAATCAGCCTCGAAGTCCAGATACCTTTAGTTTCCTCTAAAGACTGATGGACTGCAATGGAATTGCTGTGTCTGCTGGGGAGCGGTATCAAGAAGTGGATAATATTGAGAAGAAGAAATACCTAGAGCTCTTCTGGCTGTGCTGTGTTTCCAGCACAGGGAAATTTGCTGCTTCCCAGGCAACTTCGACAGGCTGGAATGTATGCACCCAAGGTTGCAACAGCATTGTTCAAATTATGTGCAACTACACCATTAAAGCATTTTTTATGTTACTACATCTCATTATGAGGATTTTTGTGCCTACTTGTTACTAGGACCACTAACCAGCAAGCCACCTGCCTAGGATAAAGGTAATTTACTGAGATTGCAGTCTTCTGTTTTTTCCAACCTTTCTCTACAGAGGAAACAGATTTAGACCAGAAAACCCTACCTTTATTGGTATGTTTCTTGCAGGCAATTGTCTCACTGCTATAGAGCACTGACACAGCTTGTTCTCCTCAAGTTTTCCCATACCACTGGGTAGATGAATCATAGAATGGTTTGGGTTGGAAGGGACCTTAAAGATCATCGAGTTCCAACTGTCTGTCATGGGCAGGTACACCCTCCACTAGCCCAGGTTGCTCAAAGCCTCATCCAGCCTGGCCTTGAACACCTCCAGGGATGGGGCATCCACAGCTTCTCTGGGCAACCTGGGCCACTGCCTCACCACCCTCCCAGGACAATATTTCTTCCTAATATCTAATCTAAATCTACCCTCTTTCAGCTTAAAGCCATTACCCCTTGTCCTGTTACTACACCCTCTGATGAAGAGTCCCTCCCAATCTCTCCTGTAGCCCCCTTTCAGCTCTAGAAGCTGCTGTAATGTCTCCCCAGAGCCCTCTCTTCACCAGGCTGAACCACCTCATCTCTCTCAGCCTGTCCTCATACGGGAGATGCTCCAGCCCTCTGACCATCTTCGAGAGGCACCCTTCAAATACAAGGGTGAGACTGTGCCAAGCCTTTGCATTTGCCAGCTACAGCAGTTCTGACAGCAGGCAGCAGACTGCCAACCCAACCCAATGCCGCAGTGTTGACAGAAATGGAAAGCATTGGACACAGTCACAACAGGCCGGCATGTTTACAAGTGGGACTGCATTCAAGAAACAGTTGTACGCCTGGGGAGACCATGGCACCAAATTCTATGCTGATCCCCGCACGTGCTGTCAGCAGGAGGGAAGCAGGATGGAAAGAGTAGGGAATCTCAAACACACCCTCCCTCCACGTTGTCCCCCTTCCAGAGAGCACAGGCATAGGTCAGAGGAAGAAGGATTGCTTTCCCCTGCAGCCCCAGACAGGTGATCAGTGCAAGTGTATCACCATCATGTCACAACTCCTGTGATTCAGAGACTCTTAACAGACCTGTGAGAGGCATTCACAGAAAACTTATGTTTCCTCTAAAGACTGATGGACTGCAATGGAATTGCTGGTGTCATCTGCTCAGACAGATGATGGCTTTTCACAGAGTGCACCCAAGAAGAACATCACTGACCCACAAGCACAGGAAAAGCTAATATCCAGACACTCAGAGCAGGGGTTTGTGGTAGTATTTCCCCAAAATATTTTTAGTGTTTGCATACGGCAGATATTTTCTGCTGGAATGACAAGCATTTTTCAGCTGATGTCGTTCTGTAAACATCCTTACCAACTGCAAAGGGAAGAAGCAGTGGGGATTTCGGTGCCTCTTACTTGTCCACTCTCTGTGGAATAACTCTTTGTCAAATTTAATCTCTCTTTCAAAGTAGCGTGTCTTGTCTCTCATCCTATTCAGCTAATGTATGGACATTTGTAGAGAATGTCAAGTTCCTTTGACAGTACAGATAAGGAAATATTTCAAGATTTTTAAAGAATGAGCCCTTATCATAACAGTAATGATGTTAAATACAATTATACTGTACTTTTCATTCAAACCAGATTTTTAAAAAGTGAAAAATCTTGGAATTGTCATTAAGAGATTCTGCAAATTTAATTTGATCCATATCTGACACATATGTGACTACACAATTTATTCCAAGAAAAAAATTAAAAAGGCCTTTTTCAAAGATTTATAGTTTCCTTTGGGTCTATCTAGCAATCTTATTGAGAAACCTCAAAGGAAATTCCAAATTCAGAACAACTGCAGAATATTGGACAGAGGGATGTGGAAAAAACAAACCTGTCTCAGCTTTCTACATCAAGCCAAATAAGTTTCCCTTATTCACTGTATTTCCGTACAATAGCTAGCATGCAATATGACCACATAGAAAACCTCATAACTGTTGCGACATACTGTTTACTTCCAGTGTTATATGTTTGACATTAAAACAGATCATGTTAATATCTATTTAGAGTTTCATAGACTTTCTTAGCCAATCATTTTCAAGTCCAATTAGAAATTATAGAGCGTGATTTCTTATTTTAGGTTTTTTGTAGTTTTGCATTCTTTTTAATGGAGTAGTATTAAATAATCTTACTCCCCTGGTGTGTCATCATCAACATGATGCATCTTCCCAGAATGGCACTCTTGTCTGAGTGTTAATCAGCAAATGCACTAAACATCTAAACATCATTTTTGATCATTTCCATTCACTAAAAAAGTCATTCATAGTAATATTCATGCCAAGTAGTTCATTTTTGCAAATAAATTCATCAAGTATGCAGTAAATCTATTTGCATTAATTCTCAAAATATACCTAAAGAAATCAGGCACATTTTGTTCAAATTTATTTTCATATGGTAACCTGTGATATGCTACAATCAAGGTATTATTTTCCTTGCCATGTGTACTGCTAAGAAGGGACACTGCTGGATGCTGTACATGATAAACCAGTGCACAGCCTTCCACACCAGGTTTAAAAAGATGTAATGCAGTGGTAGGCACAAAACCAGAGTTCAAAACATGCCCTCTTTTCCCTTCATTTTGCATGCAGCTATTAACAAAGACTCTCAAAAGGAGACGAGAATAAGTCTTCAAGCACCAGGATGTGTGATTAAACCAGTAGTGATAGCAGCCTGTCTCCTTTCACAGCAGCCCCAACTTAATTTCCAATACCAGATTTGAAATGCGGTCCTTAACCAATCATACCAATGTATCTCTAAACTTAATCCCACTTTCTGCATCAGTATGAAAACAGATGGTCACACCTCATTTAATTTAGGACCTCCTCCTTTTTTTTTTTTCTTTCCCTCCAAGGACCCTCTGTGAAACATATCAGTTGAGCTAAATCACAGTATTTAAACTGCTTTGGAGCCATAAACACCACTCCCTTGGGTTTTCTGTGGCTCTGACCTTTACCAGACATCATAATTTTAATTTATATACCTGACCACAAACTCTCATCTCATCCCCATGAAGCTTAGTTGGTAAAGGATTACTGTCTCTGGACATGCTTGGGACCACCAGCAAATTAGAGCAGATGCTGTGAAGCCAGGATGCTTTCAAAACGATGGTGCTTCAGATTTCTATTCTCTACTGCCCACTGTTACCATTATGGAAACATCCAGCAGCCGTAAAATAGAAATGCAAAGAATTCCATTTAATTCAAAGTGTAAAATTTTGCAGGAAAGAAAAGAAAATCAGTGTCTTGACTGGGAGACAACACTTAGATGCTGGAAAGACCTTTGAAGTTAACAGGCACTCAAATTCCTACAATGAAATTCCACAGAAATTTTACATAGGGATGTGGAGAAAGAAGAGTTGATCTGCAGTTGAGATTGCAAGAGCTTTCTGTCTCAGAGGGAAGTGCTGCCAGCTCACTAAAATGATCACAGAAATCACTCGTCAATGCTAATACAGCATATAGGATTGGAACTACAGCTATGTGTTGGCATGAACCATCAAACTAACCCAGAGACAGGGGAATGTAAACAAAAGAACATTTCCTTTGACTAAGAAAAAAAAAAGTCTTTATCATGTTTTTATTCCAGTTCTTCTTTCCTAATAATGATCTTTTAAAACACCATGTTGATTTGGTCAATATTCTCTTGCATTTTGTAAAATCGAAGCAGTATGTCACTGCAAGGCAAGCATCAGAAAAAAAGAGATATCAAATCAATATGAATCAAAAAAATAAATCTCTTGATTGACAAGTTAATCAGAGGGGGAAAAAGTGAGTTTCAGCAAGGTCCCATAGCCATTGCTTGCCTTCAAAACACCGGGCATTTTTCTAATAAATTTTCTAACAAATTTTTAGGACATTTTCTATTTATTTTTTTTAATAATAAAGAAAGATATCCCAAAAGACAATTAGAAATATGATTGCTACCCTAGACTAGACCAAGTCTACTGTAGCTTTTCACAGAACAAAAACAATCCACCCAAAACTTTCAATGTAGATTTCTATACAGCATTTGATTGAATGCAAGTATCAGATATGCATAACCAGGGAGAAAAAAGAAAATATAAAAACCTATTTGTGCGAGATGTGTTTTTGAAACAGTACATAAATGGTTGCTTAAAATACTTTTACACACAGTAGGGTCTTTGAAGATCGATACAGACAATTCCTAGATAAAAAATAATTGTAGACTTAATGATAATATATTTGCAGTGAAAGCATGTACAGCATTTCAAGGCCTACAACAAATAATTTCCCACTTGAGCATTCAAGTGTCTCTAAAATATTAGCAGAGAAAAAGTGAATAAGACAAATATAGATATGCCATTTAAAAAAAAATAATGCATAAAGATGGGGGGGAAAAAAACAATTTTTTTTTACTCTCTTGTGTTAGAAACCTGCAAGTCTGACACAGATCAGATGTATTTACAATGCTCTGTTTTACCGGTGTGATGTATATGAGAAATCTTAAGTAGATTCAGAAGACTTCTTTCAGAGAAGAATTTGGCACTCAGCTTTTGAAATTCAGTTTGCATAGTAGCAGGGTTCACTTTGGGCTTCCCATGGCTGTAACAGAGTTTTAATTTACATGTTTCCTGCATTTTGGTGCAATTCACTTTGAACTCTAAGCAAGATCTTCCATGTGGTGAAAAATCCAGAACCGACTCTGAAGAGAGCATGCAAATATAAGTGACACAACCTTTATTTTTCTGTCCACAGTCTTTATTTTCAAACAAATGGGCTCATGTATAACCCATTCTTTTGCACAGGGTATTGGTAAAACATGCTTTTCACATCAGAAAGTAGATCTGTGCATGCCAGATGTGCTCCAAAGGTATTGTTTGTGTACAAGTGGAGACAGCTAACTGGAAAACCTGTGCTGGTCTCAACAAGGCCACAGCAAACTCTGCTAGGGACAATAATTGTGATATTTAAGCACTGAATATTCTCCTGTTTCCTGAGGATCACACCTACTCAATGGTGCCGCTAATCATCTGCAGTGCCTATTTGATACAATGTAGTAGTGTCACAGAAGATCCCAAAGATCATTCTCAGAGAACAATCATTAGTTTATATCTGCTACACTCAGTGATTATTTTTCCCCACATGGGAATTTTTCTATATGAGGAGGGGAGTTTTTTTCTGAAATAGAAGAAAGTGGGAATTTGGCAAAATCAGAGCTGACAGGAGAGAGGACGCCAGGATGTAAAGAGAATTCCTTTTATATTATCTCAGCTTTTATCTTTATGGACCTAATGGTGATGTACAAAGCCCTCTCCTAAAAAATATCACAGCAAGTCTCTTTTCTGCTGTGGTAGCCATCAGGTCCTCACTAACTGGGAAAGGAAAGACTGATATTCCCAGATTCAATTATTTCCCCCTAAATTATACACCCATGAGAAAAAAAAGGGAAATAAAATTCTGTACATAAACAGGGTCTAGCTTTGAAGGGAAATCACTCAATGCAGCTCTTCAGGGGTCTCAGCTAATCTAAATGATTATCCAGACTGACAAAAATTCAGAGCACACATTCCTACACATACATACAGAGGTATGTATACACATACACACACTGTAAACTGAGTTGCCAAAATCTCTAGCCAAATGCATTCCTGGATCTAGTTACTTAACCCTGATAAGCTGGAATATTTCAGGATATCTCCCTCAGTTGCACAAGGACAGAAGTGACTCAACACATAGGTTCAGAAATTCAGAAATTATTTATATGGTCATGGGATGATTTTCCCACTTGTGGCAACAAAATTAAAAGGATTAGCCACAGACAAATTGAAAAGTCAATTTTAAGATAAGCGATACAATAAGCATACTTTAAAGTTACACTATTTTACCATTTGTGATGTGTTTGGGCTTGCTCTCTGTATCTTCCCTCTCTTGTTAGTGATGCAACTTTGTAATCTTGTTGAAATAAAATGCACGGGATGGTATCTTTGTGCCCAAGCGCCTGAACAGCAGCAGAATTTCATAGCTGGAAATGTAATGCTTGCACTTACACCCTCAAAAAAACCACAGCTACATTCATTGAACATTTGTACTATTTATAGGGACAAGTGTTGTAAACAAAGTTCACCCAATTAGCTAGAAACAAAAGCCATTAGAGAAAGAGAGTGTTTTATGAGGTAACACCACCCAGAGCAACTCCAATCTGAAAGGACACACAAGAGCACCACGCATGCACAACATTCTTTGAAAATCCCACACAAATTTGAAACATTGCAAGAGAAACTTCACTAGCTGCAGGATCCGTTGCGCAACACTTGCAGCCTCCTCAGAGGGTACGCAGTCCACACTCACACGGTCCAGCACTACATGCCCCAGCCAAGCAAGAGAACTGCTCACCCCACGTTACTCACCAAGACAACCCCTCAGGTGTGAAACCCTGCCTTCTGGGGATGCTCCGCTCAGATGCCTCCATTCCTTCAGCTTCCCAGGCGTCCTTAGGAAAATACCTGCCCAGGTGATGCAGGTCACCACCCCACCCATCAGGGTTAGCAAAACTGCCTGCCATCCCAGGCTTGTTTCTACAACTCCAAGTTTCTAAATTTCGGTTTGCAAATTTAGGCATCCATTTAAGATTACAAAATGTCAGTGACTCCTGGTTCAAATCAACAAGCCAAAGGTGCACTCTCTAATGCCATTCTCCTGAGCTATTCACTCCCTGCGATTTTGAAAACTCATCCATAGACTCATGTAAATAATTTTTCTTGAAACTTGGTCTTCCCAAAAGGCTTATAATACTAATGAGGAGCTGTTAATGTTTAATTTTGCTTGTAAAGCAGAAGTGAGCAGGTGCACTTGAAAGCATAAAATGAAATATTAGAGGCAAAGTATTTCTTATTTATTATTGGAAGGTTTATGAGAGTTAAAAGATTTAAAAGATTTCAGCTCCACATTAGTGGGTATCTTTACCACTCTCCCTGAAGAGCTGGTAACATTTAACCAAGCTCTAGGAGTAACCTTTAAGATGTTGCTTACAAAGGCACCACGAGGGATACTTCAAGATACACAGGCTGCAAACTTTTCCTTGCTGATGGGGAGAGGAAGGAGAGAGAGAGGGAGAGCAGAGCATGCAAAAATACTGTTCTTTATTTGTAGTGTATTACATGCAAAAGGCTAGTTAGTCTAAACCAAGACATACTGTAGCTAAACATTTTAATTATGTCTCTTAGGTATGTCTCTCCAGGCTCTCAGAATACAATATTAAAAACAAAGCAAAAAAGCACCACTTTCAGAAACAAGAATAATCATTAACTGAACTTAGACAGAGAAGATAAAGATTTTTCCCAGAGACTTTTCAGCTTAGCAAGAAATGTGTGAAGTTATAGAGAAGAAACATCTGTATCTGCAAATCAGATATAGACAGGGAGAAAAGATCCATCAGTCAACTTTCATACAGAGTGTAAGTCTGTTTGTTGCTGCATTTTAGTGGTTAAACCAGTCCTAGCTACTCCAGCCATTTTACTAAACCTCACACGAAAAAAATCTGCCCCTATAAGTGTACTTGTAAAGGCTAACTTTCACCTAGAAAGTGTATGCTTTCCCATGTGAAAAGGTTTGGTTGCTGATGAGGAGCTACGTATTATAAACAAAAGCTATTAACTTAACCTTCAGGGCTGGTGGTGGATGTGACACTATTATGTCACAGTTTACATAGTCAGCATGCCTTACTTTTGAGTAGGCTGCTTTAAAGGGAATAAAAAGTTAAGTTTTAACTCTTGTCAGCCCACATTAAAAAAATGCAGGTGTTTGGACACTGTTGATTGCTCAAGAGTCAGTATTTGCTGATCTTGGGGTTTCAACAGTGAGGCACTTCCTCTCACCAGATATGACCTTATCAAGGTCACAAAACAAATGCCAATGCTGAGAGCATCCTGAAAATCCTGTTTAACAGAAAACAGGAAAAAATTGTTAAGATACAATCCTACAGCAAGCCTCTGAAGAGCACGATCACAAGGACAGCATGAATCATGACTTACAGTTGATGATCCAAACTCAATCACACATCAAAACTTTTTTAAAAAGTTTACCTTAGGATGTCTAGTCTTGGTATTGATATGCTGCCTCTAACATGTCAAAGCAAAATCTGGCTAATTGTGGATAAGCCAATTTACCTGTTATCTTTGCTGCCAATGCCTGCAGATTATTCTTGCAGGTAAATTTGTCTTTTAAAGGTCCACAAATGTTTTAATGACACTGAAAACTGTAGAAAGAGCCCTCAAATATTCAAACCATTCCACAAGTTCCAAAATCACAGGTGTTTTTCATACTTCAAAATGGCACCAGAGTTTAGACATCTGGGTGCAAGGAGGAAAACAGATGAGCAAGTTGGATACAGTGGGAATGAGGCAGATACAGCACGGTGATCAGCAGCAGAACTGCTACAGGGAAGTGAGCTGCTCTCTGCCACTTTGCTGGTGTTTATGAAAGTTCCCAAAACCCCGATTTTCATTTGAGAGGTAGGGGTAGAGAGGTACAAAGGATTTGATCAATCATGTCTTGGACACAAGCATCCATTGCAGTTAACATAAATGCAGTGACAGGATTCCCTGGATGCTTCTGAAGATCTCAGTCTAAGTCTTTCCATGAGTGAGGAAATGAAAGAGGGGTCCACTTCAGAACAACCCACTGTCTTCCCTCAGCCCCAGTGCCTTCCATGTAGCCCAACTCTTCTGTGCTCGGTGTCACCTGCTTCAAAATGCGAGAGAAATGACATCACACTCAGCATCCGTTTGTGCTCTGTGATCATCACTCTGCACAGGACATCCATTGCCTTTTCATTGACTGCCAGCAGAAGAGCACAGCACATTTTAGTTGCAGGAAATATTGCCCAAAAGTTCTTTATAGCTAGATTTAGATGAGCTCAAACATGTAATGGTAAGAACATCTACTATACTTTAGTCCCTAGACATCCATTTGTTCATATGCCACTGTCATCAAACATCATCTGATCTTACAACAGTATTTCAAGTACAAATGAGTTTTTGTCATAATCGCTGTCTCTTTGAACAATGATTCGTGATACTGATATTTCACATATTTCTCCTGAACACAGTTATCCACGCCATTTTATAAAGTCCTCAAATGTTTGCTATTGAGCCAAACATTAAGGGCTCCAGTGTTCTTTCCAAGCCACAGCCAGGTCTTCCACTAACATCCATTTTATAAGACATTCATCAAGCAGGCGCTCAAGAAAAAAAAAAAAAAGCAAACGTGCAGTGACGTGCTGCTGGTGCAAGTGTCAGCTCCTGCTTGGAGCTACAGAAGTCATTTTACATGTACCCCTTTCCTTGGCACTTAGTAACAAGGCAGGGCAGCGTGAGCATTCATACTTACTATCAATGGATGACAATTGTCCACAAAGGCAGGCTAACGAGCAACAGGGAGCACACAATTATAACTACAGGCACACGCAAAGCAGAATCTGGGCAGAAGCTACGGCTGCTGTCCTGCACTGATCAGGCATTGTTCAATGTCATGATATTTTGTAAAGGCAAAGACTGAGAAAAAGTCCTAGATGATTTGAGTGCACAGAACAGAGCAGAATATACAGAAGGCAATTATACATTATTCATAAAAAGACCAAACTTCTGAAAACAAACAGGGACAATGTCTACACCCTTTCATGCACCGGTACCTGAAAAATCTCACTGTCATCAGATTGCTTTACAAAATCAATTTGAAGCACCTGAACTGTTTATGTGCAGCTTGCTAGTGTTGCTCCTTTTGTAAAACATGCTTACATGCTGATTTGACTTGTCTGACCTAGAGCAATTCACTTGCCCACTCTAGCTACTGCCATAGCCAGAGTGGGAAGAGACCTGCCAGACACAGCACCTCTGTTTTTGCTACTGAATAAGTAGTTTGTCAGTTTGTCTGGTAT
This sequence comes from Pterocles gutturalis, assembly GCF_000699245.1. NCBI lineage: Eukaryota > Metazoa > Chordata > Aves > Pterocliformes > Pteroclidae > Pterocles > Pterocles gutturalis. The sequence continues at coordinate 63,584 of NW_010112578.1, read as the reverse complement.
TCCCCACTGATCTAGGCAAGACATACAGCTTATACACCTCCTGGCAGCAAGACTGGCATATTTGTCCACTACACAGAGACAGCCTTCGTACGTAGTGCAAATCCAAACTCACCCCTGGTGTAGGGATTTTGTTGTATACCAAGGGCAACAATGCCTGCTGTTCTCTGTAAAGGATAATCTCTTAGTCTGCTTTCTTATGAAGGATATAATCTTAATCTCCTAGATTTTTCTTTAAAATACAAACTTGTTCCTAGTCATTCCTGGTTAGGATGTAGACAGCTTGGGTCTGTGAATCCTTCCACTTTCCTGTGGCCTCTTTGCTGGATGCTGTCTCAATCACTATTTTAAAATTCACATGGTAAATACCAATAGGCTACCTGGACTTTCATCAGCCGCTGCGGCACCACGACACAGCAAAAGACAGGTCAGTAACTTGGGGAGCAGCAGTTGTGGAAGGCTATCCACAGAGCTGCAAGCAAAGGATGACTGTGCTCTACTGCCAGCTCTAACACCATGTCTCTCCCTCCATGATCAACACACTATTTCTGCCTTGGGTCTTCTGGATTAGGTTCACTGAGAAAGCCCAGAAAGACAACACAGACCTCAGCACCACATCCAAGGAACAGAAATCCTACCCTGAGTCAGGTTAGGACATGAAAGCTGTCTCACCAGAGTCTGGGGAGTATTCAGTCTCCTACCATGGCCCTTGGGAAGTGGCCACGAGCAGCAGCAATCACTTTGTGTACCTCTTGGACAGGAATCTGTCAAGGCTTTACCTTATACTCATGCATGGATTGCTCTGCAATTACATCTAATCAGTTTTCAAGTCACATTTAAAAAAAAATGTAGATTAAAAAAAAGAAAGCCAAGGCAGTCCCATGCTTTCAGCCTCCACAGGGCATAGGAATTGTCTGAGTGTGGAAAAGCAAGCTGAAAACACCATTTAGGAAATTAAGAGTTCTGAATATGTTTTTCAAACTGCTTTTAAGCATCTTTAATGTCCAAGAAAGTCAAAATAGGCTAGCCAGAGAGAAAACAACAATAAAAAAAAAAGCAAGCAAACCTGTAAAGTTTAATAGAAGTGGTATTAATAGAGAGTATAATAGAAGAGGTCAAAAAACAGCAGGGAAGAAAACAAAAGATGTTTTCATGAAGGAACACTGCACACTGAGGGGAACAACAAGAGAGAAGCCAGCAACAGCATACTGTGAGAGGACACAGAATAGGGTAAAAGAAGAAGCAAAGCACATTTACGTGGAAAGCTTTATGAAAAGAGAAGTTGCCACAACTTGGGAACCAATTGAAAGGCTGCATGGCAATACAACAGAGCTTAAACATGCTTGCTTTGAACAGTACCTTGCACACAAAATACAATGTGCTGGATGCAAATCAGCCCAGGGAGGGGAACAGCAAAATGGCTCTTATTCCTAACTGCGAAGAACCACTGTATCAGAGGTGGTCCAAACAGAAACAAGAGACTAAAAATAATAAGATTTATTATAATAAGAAACGTGTGATGCAGATCAGTTACTTAGCAGCAATACACAGAAACACACACATTTTTTCTTTAAGGTAGGCAGCCAGCACATCCTGTTCCGTTCTAAGAGGTACTGTACACCATCAGGATGAGATTTAGTATACAAGACAGCACTACAGAAGGCAGTGAAAACTAAACACACCAAGTCCTGTGTCCCAGTCTACTTATCTAATGTACTGAACAGGAAGGCATTCCTATTACTCCCTGTTCAATGCTTTATAGAATGAAATATCACAATGCAGATGGATATTTTAGGTTAGACCCTCAGCTGGCATAAATAGCTGCAGCCTCACTGAAAGCTGCAATTTTTAAATAGTATTCCCCCTGCCCTTTGGAAGAAAGCAGCCAAATTGCAGTTTGCGTTTTTGGCACCTCATCCAAAACATCCTGGTCAACTTGGCCTAAATATATCCTTTCTTTTTCTCTTAGCATGCTAAGTATCCCACTTTACAGTCAATTAAGTACTTCATCTGCAGCTGACTCTGAACCTGGTCAGCCTTCTATATTAAAAATCATTCTTGTAACTCCACACACACACAATGTAATGACTGAATGTTATAAAACAGGGTCTGCTTTGAAGATGACAAAGCAAACAGAAATGACTCATCCATCCACTAATTTTCCTATTCAATATGATTAACTGGCTGTTTAAGTCAAATTTCTTTATCTTTTTTCAAAGGCTTGCAGTGACAAGGATTATCACTACCGAGACACTCAAAAAACGATCAGGCATTTATTACTACTCCCTAAACCGAGATCAACCCTTTCACCACATCTCCATCCCACACACATACACACGCCTGCTAGCATCCTTGCCGGACCGAGGCTACAGTATGCCTTTGCATTGTAGCAACCGTATTATGACTTAGAGTTATCAGGCAAGAGCGACACACAAAGGCATAATGGCTTTAAAGCATCAACAAAGTATCAGCGAAGAAAAACTCCAAAATATTTTTTCTCATAAGGACCTGACAGTAGCTTCTCTAAAACGAATGACATCTTTGTGTCTCTCCAACCAGTCAATTTTGGACAGAGTTTGATTCCCCCCCGCCTTTTTTTCTCCTCCACAGTGGTTCATAGCCCCAGTTACAAACAAAAATTAGCTACAACCATGGGATACATGATCCTTTTTACAGAAAGCTTCTAAGTTGGTTTGTATTTGCATTGCGACTACTGAGGGCCCAAAAGAAAATTAAAGAGAAAAAACTAAACAGAGTCTTTCTCCATGAACAGCAGCAATTCATTACCAAGCAAGTAGCTTAGTAATAAGTTCCCATTTCTCAGTTTGGGAAATTTCCACGAATATTGGTAATATAATTATGATAAACAGTGAAGGCATACTACAGTACTCAACTGCTAACGGTCCACAAACAATTTGTCTTCTCATGACAGACAGGAGAGGCTCTAATTACACTGAACACTTCAAGGAAAGATTGAATGTTTGCCAGACAACTCTCCATTGATTGCCTTTAAAGCATAGTACTGGACTGCTGAAGGGAAAATACAGATTCTTGGCTCCAGGTAATTAACTTTCATGCTGTTCTCTTCTTAAACCCTAACGAAGCCTCCTTGAAGTCTTCATTACCAGAGGGTATTTGTTAATAAAAAAGCAGAGAGCCAGCCAAAGTTCCTGTTTACCCCTCCTTCTCAATAAATATCCTTCTATTACACATTTCTCAGGACTCGGTAATGTCTTTGAAGTGAGTAATGATGACCTGAAAAGTGCAAAGGGTGAGGGATACCTAATGAGAAAGGGCAAAGCAGGCATGAGGAAGAAGGTGGGACTTAAAGAAGAGAATGCGGGTGACACGAGCAGGAGGAAAGGGAAGGCAGAGCCCTATCAATATTTTGTGAAATGGCGTTATCATGAAGTTAAACTGATGAAGGAAAAAGAGCAATTTTTTAGGGAATGCAGCAACTCTACAGCTGAATCTCAGAGAGATACAACATTTCTCAAAGATGGTAAATAAACTAAGTCTAGATTTCACAAAGTAGGGAATAAGATTCCCAACTGACACTGGTGGCAGAGCTTCATGGAGGCATCTGCTCAGACATTTAAACTACTTAGTGTATCTGGCAAGCCTCTCCACAACAAAAGACTCCAGCCCAAGGACAGTGAATTCCCTTGCTCTGGCCACAAATAAATACTGTTGAGCCAGCTGAGGTATACTGGCTACCTAAGGGAATGCGATCCCTTCTGCTGGCTGTCCTGATGACAGAGCCTTTGGACTGCATTGACTGGGTAGCAATATTTCAATGTGTCCTGGCCCTATTCAACAAAACACCAGAGTGCTTTTCTACAGGTTTCCTGTGAAGTCACCTAAAAACACATTTTGGATGATCCCTTAATTCCAGAGACAAAAATACAAGCACTTGCATTAAAAATGTCCACTATATTACACTTGGAGACTTTGTTGACCAGTACCTGAGTGCTGGAGGAAAGTCAAGGATGTGTGGTCTCCTTCCTCCTTCATTGTCCAGCTGCCCGAACCAATGCCAGGAGCCACTAGCAGAAAGGAACAAATGCTTTTGTGATTTCATTTTCATCTATTCTGCATGTTAATATGTCTTTTCAAGATATTAATCCACATCCTTCTCTGTGCCCAAAACCTACATCAAAACCAGGAGCTAATCTCTATCCCTTCTTCATGCATTGGCAAGAGAGCTTGGCACGCAAAGAGATTCACCACCATTTGTTAGATAGTCTGTGCCCACGTAGGAGATTTTTGCGGAGTTTCCAAGTTTGCACAGTGCATTTCTGCAGGCTTCACACAGAACCCATGCCCCTGTCACAATTCCCACCCCATTGCAATTTTGGAGGGGCAGCTTTCACATTATAATGAAATCAGATAAATCTCAAATAGCACATACGAAAGCACTTCCTGGCAATTTCTAAAAGGATTCAGATAGAATACCCTTCCTAATCCCCACTAGTCACTATTTGCAATTGGGATACTACACATCTGAGGAGATGACAATCGTTCCAAGTCCATGAATAATTCGTTTCCCAAACCATGAAGTGTTGATGCCAAAAATATTTGGGATTGTTTCTGCAAAAAGCAAAACCAAACACCCCCCTACCCCCCAAAAAAAAAAAAAAAAAAAAAACAAAAAAAAGAAACCCGTACTTCGATGGTCTAAAAATGCTTCCTACTCAAGGGATTTATTCAGCTTTTAGGAAAGCATCTGCATTCTGCATAGCTGAGTGTCACATTTCCTGAGGTTCCACATCCTATTATTAAGATATAGCAAAGAATGCAATTAGTGATTTCCTTCATTAAACTTATGATTATGGTTTCTATAGCTTGCTGTACTAGTTAAGTCTCTCTAAAGCTAGGATTTATCTAATATCAGGGGCTTTTTCTTTTTTTTTCAATTCAGGTTGTAGCTGTCTTTAATCAGTAGCTGCAAGGTTTTTTTTTTTTGGAGAAAGGTGCTTGCTTCTAAAAGTATCTATTAGAAAAACAGGCAGAATGTTGCATTAAACAATGTAGAAGCTAAAGCTGCATGAGAGATAACTTAGCTGAAATGTGATAACAGTAGTACAAGTAAATCCAGATAATTAAAGGTGGCATACCTATCCAAAACTTTTCCACAAGAGCTTCAAACATGAGCAAATACTCTATCAAAACAGGCAAGGAGCTTGCACTTAGATTTTTTTCAGTTAAGGAGTATTTGTAACAGCTCCTATAAATTATCACAGAACTAGTCTTTGCATCCAAAGCCCATTATTACTTTGCAGCACTTCATTTGGCAGAGGAAATTGAGTTCCCCTCAGAACTGCCTAACCACCAGTGATAAGACAAAGTATCCATTCCAGATCTTTGACATTACAGATACTGGAGAAGCAACTGATCTGATTGTAGAGAATAAAAAGCTCACCTACAGAGCAAAATGTTCTATAGTTCCCTGTTAAGCTGAACAGGAACCAGCCACTGATTTAGGAATAAACACATATTTCAGATAACTCTGAAAATACAGTTTTCAAAGTTTTTGCTTTGAGAAAAATATTGTAAATTTTACTTTTTTATGCTGACTCCACAGCCAAACCAGACATAGTTTTCACTAGCTCCAAAATAATACCGCAGCTTTCATAATAATGATCACCTGTGCCACAGGGCATCACAACTGCTTGTATGTTCAGTTGGTCTCCTTCTCCTCAATTTTTTACAACAAAGACACAAGGCAGTACTGCTAACAGCTAACAAAAAATCCTCTCTAGCAGCAGAGGCACTTGCAGAGCAGCAAAAGCCTTTGCACTCCTGCACTTAAAGTCCCAAGTCTTAATCCCCTTCTTCACATTGCGGTCTAAATGCAGGCTGTGATGGCCTCAGGGGATTCAGGTGTGAAAATGAACTAGATTCACATGCAACCTGGTGGGGCACATCAGCAAAATGATGCAAGCTGATAGATGCCTTACCCTCATAACCACACTTCCCAGTGGTGCATCTATGCCACAACTCATTGCAGCAGGGATAGTGACAAGCTAATATTCTGCCCTGGGAATGGAGTGGAAAAAGCTTTTGTCACGTTTGTAGATGGTTTGTACCTTTTCTCAGGAACATACTTTCATGGGCCATCTATATTTTCAGTCCAGGAATAGTGGAAATGGGATACAACTGTCAATTTTCTATTCCCCTCTCTTCTATTAACATTTTCTGCCCACGCTCATCACGGGAGCCCCTGAGTGCTTTCCAGCAGTTCATGAAGCCACATGACTAACATCTGTCATGTGTTCATGTCCTCATCCCCTCTGCAGGGGTAGTAGTATGTGCAGTGGAGTGGAGTGTTTTGCCCTTTTTTTTTAATTAGACACATACACACAGACTGCTGTAAGTTATGTTAGGAAAGATAAGGTCAAACATGCACTCTTCACTTAGCACAGAAGGTGCTTTGGTTTGTATTGGTCCTAGACCCTATGGGAGTTCAATCTGCAGCCCTAAACCATGCTCAAGAAAGTCTTTGTGTAGCTTCCTGTCTTGCTGGAGTGACTGGTCACAGTAGCCACCTACAGGTCTATCATCAAAGCCTTAGTTTTCTTGTAGTAAAGGGAAGCATGACCTCTGGTGTTGTTACCAGAAGAAAATATGGAGGGGAAATTGGCAGGAGAGAACCGGAATGAGAAAGGATCATGATCTTCCTACTACAGCATTTGACTACACTCAGCAAAAACAAAGTGGACAAACCCTCCCTAAAATGGACTGGGCCACCTCAGTGCCTCCCTTGCATTCATGATCACTCCAGATGAGACCGTGGACCTGAATCAAATTCCACCTGTAAGCCTCTCAAAGGCAGTTCTGTTCCTCCTCCTCCAAACCAGCAAAAGAAACTGACAGGCACTATCTTTTCTTTTATGCAGTCAGTAGTAATTTTCACTTCTATTTTTTCCTACAATGAAAAGAAGAAAACCTAGGCTAGGCATTTCCACATTCTGTTCTTCCTTTTTTGTCTTCTTAAACTAGAGGCCAAGGACATTAAGACTAGTAAGTCTTCATGTTCTACATCTCTCTGCTTCTTCCTTCACTTGCTGATCCCTCCAGTCACAGACTATAACATTTACAGGCTGTTTCCTTTCCTAACAGAAACACTGAGCTCCCTAAAAAGAGCAGCCCATCAAACTTGATTTTTTTTTTCTTTTTAAGCCATTGTTACAGGACTTGATCCTAACACACTTCATTACAAAACAAGGGCAAAATCCAGTCTTTTCCTAAGGGTTTATTGTCAACACAAAAAACCTGGTGAGATTTAAAAACAAAGGCAAGTGAAGTTGACCCATTTTCAGCTGTTAAAATAAAGCACCAGCACCCTCTATCAAGGTATTTCAAACACTGGCAGCAGAACAGTGTTTTATCTTAAATTGAAAAGATTCCTTTAGTGGATATTTAGTTTGTACTGCAATCTTTGTAAGTCTGCTTTAATTAAAAGTGCTATTTCTGTTTTAAAATTGACATGAACTACTACCATCCAGAGCTCTGCTTTGCACAGATATTTTTCAGAGCAGTAGTGCAAATTGTTATGCAGTATCACTCAGATAAAGGCCTGCAATAAGAGAAGTGATAATGTAGAAAGCAGCTGTTACTAAATTACAAAAACAAGACAGATTTGTTGGCAAACACTAACAATGTGGGAAACTTTTTTGCAAGTTCAACGCTTCTGCAAACAGTCCCTATTTTTGTTCCCGCAGTGGAGCGTGATAGCGCCAGCAAAGCTGCTTCACAGGAGACTTACGGCCTTGCAGACACAATCTGCTGTTCCTCAAACTGATCCCCTTCACAGGGGAGGTAATTAACATCCACCTTGACACTCCATGCAACCCCTTTTATATGGAAGGGGCTATACCATACCAAAGACGTTCAGAAAGATAACCTAGATCGTCATAGAATCATAGAATCATTAAGGTTGGAAAAGACCTCAAGGATCATCAAGTCCAACTGTCAACCCAACACCACCTAACCCACTAAACCATGTCCCTAAGCACCACATCTACACGTTTCTTGAACCCCTCCAGGGATGGTGACTCCACCACTTCCCCGGGCAGCCTGTTCCAATGCCTGATCACTCTTTCAGTGAAGAAATTTTTTCTAATATCTAGCCTAAACCTCCCCTGGCACAACTTGAGGCTGTTTCCTCTTGTCCTGTCACTTGCTACTTTAGAGAAGAGGCCGAGGTTTAATGCCCTCCTTTCCCTAAATAATAGGTCCCACAAAGTCAGCAGCGGAATGCACTTCCATATTGTGCTTCACCAAAATCCTCAAGCACCAGAGGAACAAACCTTCTTCAGTACCCAGGGGCACAGTTTTTCCACCAGCTCCTTGCATCTAAACCATTAAATAACAGCATTTTCCAGTCAGTACAGAATCATGCCAGGTTTCAAGAGGAAATCGCAAGGAGAAAGACTTCATAACTTCTTCAGAGCATTGGCAATTTAAACAACTGGACAGAATCATGAGTTTTCTAGTGCCATCTAGTTATGTGCATTTTATCTTTCACAATGTCCTTGCATAGTCAGGGAATTTCCATATGGAAATGATCCACTCATTTTTCCCAGTGCACTATATGAAGGGCATACTGTAGCACAACTACTCATCCATGAGGACTAGCAACAACTTTAGGCTTCCCATGTGTGTGCAAGTGTACAACACAGATTCTGAAAACCATTTTATTTGCTTCTTCCCCCCACCAAGTCTCTGCAGTAGGTGACCAAACACATCCTTCTTTCCTGAAAGGAGCCTCAAGAGCTGCATATTTTTTCTTTCACTGTTATCATCATTAAATTGACATTGCTCAAAACTCTGCTTGGTGTCATGCAAGTTCAAGAATCCTTGCTGAAAAAAACTGCAGTTGCATCTTCAATGAAGCACTGGGGCCAAGGTTATCAGGGCTACTGAAAGGGAGAGTGCTGCAGAATGCTCTGAGAAAAGAGGCCAGGAAAAACACCCCCCCAGAAGGGTTCATTACTGCTGGATCTGGGCTCACTTGAGATCAGTAAAAGCAACATAAAGGAGATATGGAGAACTTTGTCATGTATGTTTTTAAACATGTAGATTGCGATAGGATGCAAAGTCCGTGAAAGGGCATTCCGCACTGAAGCCTTAAACAGTTCTGCACTGCACTTAAATAAAGCTATACTTCCTAAAAACTTCTAGCCCAAAAGGGAGGGAAAAAAATGCATATCTACATAGAGGAAACAGTTTCTAATTAGGAAAAGTGGTCAATCTCTTTGGAGAAGAAAAAAAACCAATGAATTTTGGAAGAAAAAATTTAATCTATCTACATTTCTAGAAACATTTCAGAGGGGAGTTTGCTGGAACAGCTACCACAATCACCTGTGCATATTCTTTGCCTTTTTGCAGTATTTTTGAAAGGCTTTGATATGCAAAATATTACCACATGGAAACAAATTGCTTTGCCTCATTTACTTTGTGGTAACTTCTCAAATGCATGCTGTTGCCCCATTGCCTCATGCCGAAGGGAGATTATCCCTTTCTCATTAACAGTACTCAAATCTTCCATGGCACGCTAATCAATACAAACACGAGTACATTTTCTGCAAAGCATGGTAACACTTTTCTCTCAAAATCTCTTAGCTCGGTGTCTATTTGCCAAAGCATCTTAGGTCTTCTAATACTAACGTATACACTGAAGCTCAAAAGTGAAGGAAGTATATGATGCTGTAGTAATGACACTAATTTCTGAGAGACAGACACCTATCTTGGAACAACAGGTTCACTGATAAGTCTTTCTGGACTATTCTGCATAAAACCATGGCAAAAGGAAAAAAAGAAAAAAACAGGACAAGCCACAGATTCAAATGACAGCTGCATTGATGAAGAAGATAGGGACAATATTGGGTTTCTTCACAGAGACTACAAAGACCAGGTACTCAGAGGCAGAAAGAGACATTGCATGCTATAGTACACAGCATAAACTCCTCCATCATAAACTAAAAAGGGCTGCTACTGAGAGAGTTGTTCTGTTGTATGCTAGATTTTTTTATCAGGTAGCACTTCTTGGACAAGAAAATTATTTTTCAGAAAAAAACCCTTTAGAAAAAACAGTTTTGTAACAAAAAAAGAGAGAACTGCGGTGCAGATAAGGATAGATAATACTTTTCAACACAGCAGGTATAAAAGATGTAGGAGACGATAAAACAAGAAACTTCCTCAGCTCTTCTCAGGTTGGTAACAAGAATACACTGACCAGGGAGAACAGGATCAGTCAACATTTACATAGTGTTTCATTTTTTTCAAATATTAGCTTAGATACATTTTTTAAAATACACATCAACTGCAAAACAATTATACTCCATATACAGATAATTTAGCTCTAACAACATGGAAGTTATCTCTGCCTCTGCTAAAAGAATTGATATAAAACATACACTTACTCATCTTTTTCCATCCTAACCTCATTTAGCATTTGCCTCCTACCCAAAACAAAGTCAGACTAGTCAAAAATGGCATTGCATACACTGCAAGCTTTTTTCATCAGATCCATTTTAGGCATTACAGAGCCCACACTGTCTAATCACAGTCTGGACCAGAACAGCTCCAATGGAAGCATTGTTTTCTGCTGGGTGTAAAACACAAACTTACCCCACCATGTAATTTCCTGATGGACTCCTAACCTTTTGGGAAGGTAACACGCTTGCTAATAATCACAAAGGACAATTGTCTGCCTTCACTAGTATTCATTCAGTCCTAATGAAGTTGAGGACACCTGTGCAGTCTCCTCAGGAGAGCAGAGGAGGAGGAGGACACTACAATCTGATCCTCCAAACATGGGCTAAACACAGAGATCAGATTAAGTAAATGCATGTTTTTCCTAAATGCCTTACCCAAACAAAGCATAAAGAAGTTCAGCAGCTGGAACAACAGTCTGAAGAGTAAAGATTAAAAATTCTGGTCCCACTTCTGCTACAGATGCTGTGTAAATTGATATTTGCTCCTTGAACACACTGCAACTCAGTTTTCCTAAAAAGCAAACTGAAGTGATTAGATATTCAGTACTTACTTCACAAGGGAGCTGTACACATTTGGATACCAGGGTCCCCAAAACTGCAGTCAGATCTGACCCTCATGATCATGCAACACTCAGCTGATTTCAATGGAACTTTTGACGAGGTTCTTCCAGCATAAATTCTGCAATACACTCAGCTGATTTCAATGGAACTTTTGATGAGGTTCTTCCAGCATAAATTCTACAACTGCAATGAATATACATAAAATTAGTGAAAGTTTGCTAAGTGCTTAGAGTTTCTGGGATGACATGTGCTATATAAATTCAAATGATTACTGTTACAGCATATCTATCCTGAGAGAATAGAATGACATTTCTGGAGCTGTTCTGGGAGCTGAGGTGAATAATAGACATTTCATAATTTACCATAAAATACTCCTTTGTCTTTAAAGAACAGCAACAAGAAAATGAAATGCTAAAAAAAGGGTGGGAAAGTGAATATATATTACTCTATTATAGTATAGTATATTATTTTCCTATGAACTGGAGAAAACTGTTGGAAACTAGAACAGCTCCAGCCAGCAACTGGAGATGGCCACCAAACAGCAGGATTTACTGAAGTAACCAGTGCTGGTAATGGGGTAGAAGGCAGGACTAGCATTTAAAAAATGAGTTTAAGATAATTGCATCAATATTGTCCAGGCAGGTATAGATGCATCTGTTGCAGGAATCAATAGCTTTCTCTCAGAACTTTGGGGAACCATGAGGTGGTTCGTCATGGGAGCAACTAGTGGTAACCTCAGCAAAACGCTGCAGGGAAGCTGACTGATGGTGACTTGCCTTCAAGGCAGGTGTGATCACTTGCCTCTCAACTTCCCTGGAGCTGGGATAACCTGGCACGTACATTAAAAAGGGCTCATTTTTTGTGAGTCCACCACTCCTCCCCTTCAGACCCAACACAAACGCTTCACCTCCTGAGGTGAAGCTGACTCTGGGTCAGGCGGATGGAGAGTCTGTCTCTCACCAAGACAAGGGTTTGGTTTTCTGACAAGAAACCGGTCTTGTCTAGCACTGCGCAGAATTAAACTTTACAAGCCCTAAGCTCGGGAGATCTCTGACCAGCTAACAATTTGTTTTCTTACTTTTGTGAGAAACAGTCTTTCCCGGCTGCAGCTAAGCGAAGAGCTATCCTCCCAAAACACTTTCCTCCTCACCGCAAGCACGAAACAAGCTGTGCCAACTGTCTCCTCAACTTCTGGCACAGCAGATTTCTAAATCCTTTTCTTTCTGTGGCAGCCTTTGGCGGGGGGAGGGGGGGCACATTCGATTACCTCACCGATCTCCTGATGGCACGTGAACAATGTGCTCTGAAGGAGGCAGGTGAGAGACCCGTTTAGGAATAACTGCCTTCTACATTCAACCAGAAAAAAACAGTATTTCAGGCATTTCTAGCAGCAGTAGAGAAACAGATGCAGCCAGGGGCTGATACAGGCCACACTGCTGCCCCGGCCCGGGCGGGAGCAAGGCCCCGCCCCCCGCCATGGCGCCTGCGGGGGCATGGGGCAGCCCACACCCCGCCGCCTCAGTTGGGTTTGGGGGGGAGGGTGGTTCATGGCTTAGGCCTGGCAAGTGCCCGCCATCCCCCAAGAGGTGCCCTGTCCTGCCCCACCTTCCTCTTATCACTGTGCCCTCGCATGTTCTCATCCGGACCTAAATCACTAACAGCTTCCACTGCCCTCGTGCGGCCTTTCCGCTTTTCAGTGTCTGTGAACAAGTCAAGGCCCTGCTCCAAACACACACATACGCAGCTCCCAGCCATCAACCCATTTGGAAATAAGGTTTGGTCCTAAACATCATTACAACTACCAGCTCAGTCTCTCCTACACTACAGACTGAATTTTGCCCTGTGAGCTGCTGATACTTTTGCCATCCTCTGGGATGAGGCAGATGTCAGCGGTCTGGTGGCGGTGGAGCGGAGAGCCAGATGTTGGCAGATGTGGGGATGCTACAGCTACAGCCCCAGAGAAGACTTGTTGCATGTCAGCTCTACCTTCAGAAAACCCTGGATGACATTCACTCTCTGGGATCCCACTGGTGTTAACAACAGCAAAAGAAACCACTCACTGAAGTAAACGAATGCCCAGAAAAATAAACATATCTCCCAATGTACTGTACAAGAAACCCAAACAGCACTGTAGCCCCAGGCCATGATTTTTAACCTTTAGAAATTCCAGAGGGTTTCTGAAGTCCAGTTGTTTTATAGTAGGTACTGGACTCTACATAGAAGTTACTCATACACTGCAATAACAAGCTTCATGGATGCTGAAAGGCACACAGTGCTTTAAATTTTATTGACTGAGACAGCAAGTAACTGTGCTACCAGGTACTAGAGAGTTTATGCTCATTATATGAAGAGTGTGAACACAGGTGCTCTGAGAAACAATGGTAATTCTCCCCTCATCTAACACCCAGCACATTTTCAGTGTAAGGCTACATCCCAAGGCTTTTCACTGAACAGTTATTCTGCAAGAGTGCCTGACAATCATAGGTGAATGCTGGCTCCTGTGGTTACTAACATAACACAGTAACGGAATTCTTACAATAGGAAGGGGTAGGGGGAGATGCTGGAAATTGACATTCCTCTCCAAGCTCATTTTAAGACACCATTTTCCATCTGGGATCGTTTTCATCAACATGTCTTCTCCCTCCATTTTCCCATTAAAAAGAACTGGGAATAAACAAGAAATTTGTTTAATCATCTTCTGTGAGATCAGCTGAATTCTAATGCTGTTTGATTACAGCTAGTCTCAAAAATGTCAAGTGCATTTCCATTTAGAGTGCTTGCTTAAACAGCCGTGCAAATTGGGACCACCCGAAAATCAGCATACATCATGAGAGATTTGAGCTTCCTTATGGTGTATACTTGTTTCAGTCCACTCTTGCTCTTTAAAATAATGCATTTTCACAGCACATCATTTCCCTAAATGAGCATGATACATCACTGCTGCAGACTGACTCATGAGGCCCATTAATAAAGGCCAGGGTTTCTCAGCAGCTTTTCTTGTTGGGAAGGTGTTATCTTACCATCTAAATTTGTAATGAATATGGCGCTCCTGGCCTCTGCCCACCCCACTGTTCCAGCTCCCCTTGTTAATTTGGTTGAAGGCTTTCATTGCACAGGCAGTGGCATCATGTTAGAGAATAAATAATGTATTATTCCTTTCCCTAAGTAAGTAGCTACTAATTTTAAATGCAGCAAAAGGGTTTAAAGTGAAATGGTTACCCTTGCCATATTTGATTCACCTCTTACAAAACAGCTCTGCCCTGAGTTTCAAAACAATTACATAATTCCTAGTATTACACTGCTGCATGACGCACTATCAGTATTAGACAAGAAATACTAATATTCAGACAGCCTCTGATTTTATGCTTGTAGTTTTCCCACACTCTTTTGCTTTCCAAAATGTGTAGTGCTGATCAGAAAATTGGACTGGAGACTATAATAAGATATGTAAGGAAAAAACCCTAAAATCTCAGTTTGATGAAAAGTTGTCTATAAAAATGCTTTGGGGTATCATTTGTTCAGTTTTTCCAAAGAAAAAAAAATCTGGGGTTTATGATGAAATTCTGATGAAAAGAAAAATGTTTTGTTTAAAAATCCAGGGAGTCTAGTATTTTGTACAGGAACAAAGTATTTTCTGACACAGTGTGGAAGAGCAATACGTTAGATATTAATTATCTGATTGGGACTGGGAATTTCAAAAGTCCCTACAGGGATCAAAAAACCATATAGACATTCACTGAGTGCTGGACATCTGATTCCCTGTTTAAATTGGATTATTAAATGTTAAGCATACTCATTTGAATTGATCAAGCAAATGTTTTGGCTCCCATAACACAAGATTTTTCAGAGGTTACCAAATTTTTGGCTTTCATGATCTTTAATTATTAGCTTCGATGATCTCCTTTCCTTTTTCAGTTTGGGTCTGTGTATTACAGAGAATGGCATATAAAAAATTATCCAGGCTTTGGAGCATGGCTTAGAAAAGCTTTCTATGCAAAGCTTCACTAAATTTTGGGAGCGTAGAATTGTACAACAAGCTGTACTGTACTCCCAGCCAGCTGAAATCCTTTCCTTTTTCAGTTTGGGTCTGTGTATTACAGAGAATGGCATATAAAAAATTATCCAGGCTTTGGAGCATGGCTTAGAAAAGCTTTCTATGCAAAGCTTCACTAAATTTTGGGAGCGTAGAATTGTACAAGCTGTACTGTACTCCCAGACAGCTGAAATCCATCATAGGAACAGTATTTCTCATGGCAGTACTTCCACTTCCTCTTCTGGTCAAAATTAGGAAGTGCACAGATATTTTCCCAGCCTTTCAAGTTTAACACAGCACTTTAGAATCCTCAAACATTTCAACAAGCTAGAGCTGTGTTCATTCATTCCTGGCTCTTCAGCATGCTTGTGAAAACTAATTGTTGTTAGTACATGGAGTATATATCAACTATCGGTTCTTCACAGCGTACCTCTTCCTGCACATAGGAATTCACTGTGCAAGCATGAAACTGGAGAGACATTTGGAAACATCACTTCCCTGTTCATTTGATTCATTATAAAGAGCTGCATCTCAAACCTAAACTGAATAGGCTTAGGGTCCTCTTAGGCACTGATGCATTTGTAGCAGTTTTAACTGGTTTAAAAGCAGTTACTGTATCGATTACTGAGAGATATTAAAATAAGAACAGTGTAAAGCTATTGGTTTAGGAGCAAGTATTTAAAAAAAACCCAAACAAACACCAAACTCTAAAAGAACAAGAGAATAAAAGCCAAACATACCAAGAGACCCCTTACAGGTATACAACATTGCTACAGCAGTAGTAACAAAGCAGTAGGCTCTCTTTTGCTCATTAATTCCACAGAATAAATTAAAACAGAGAATTCAGAATAAGATCACTGAGATATTTTGGAAAAAAGCCCAAAAGCCTAAGATTTACCTGGTTAATTGGACCAACTCTTTCCAGGTCTAGATAAAATTCTCCAGCTTTACTCTCACAATTCCCTGTAGTCTGGGAAAGTTTCAGATCTAGTCTTGTCTGACGGAGTTCAAATTAATAACAGTGTCTTGAAGACACGAGAGATTTGACCAACTTTGCAAAAGGCCAGCCTAATAAATGGAAGGTGCACTAGGTCAGCCAGACCTGCAAACCACATTACCGTGCACGCCTGCAGGCTATATTGGACCCAGGAGAGGAGTAACCGGAAAATTAGACTGACATTGTACTGCAGGTTGAAGTAATTAGGGATCAGGCAAAATAGGAGAAGGACTTTCTAAGGCTTACACTGTTGCACATATTGCCTAGGGTTTAAGGAGAAGAACAGCATAAAGGAGAAAACTTGATACCCTCTGATGTAGGCAAGGTTACCAGATACAGACAGGACCAAGCTGTAGCATTTCAGTTCAGCTCTGAAATTCTTGAAATTTGTAAGTGCCAGAGTTGGTGTCCTGGTTTGAACTTGCATACAAAAGGGTTGCAAAAATGTTCACAACAACAACAAAAATTTAATGCATATTCATATATTGAATATATAATATTGCAGTATGGTAGCTGCCAGTGTATCACCTGAGCTATAAGACAGGAACGCACCTAGCAACAGCCTTCACTCCCCATTTGCTTCACAAGTAATTCTATATAATTTGTTCATGAAGAAGAAGGCAAATAGGACAAAATCACAATTTGATCTTTATCATTATGCCTCCTAGCCCTTTTCCATAATGTTTTACAACCATGCAACAGCTGCAAGTAGTGAGCATATTTCCCATCTGCTGGGGTTAAATGTGCTCCGATCAGCAAGGAGACACAGAGAGACTTTGTCCAACTAGATTAAAAGCTGGAGAGCCATGTTATCCAAGGGTTGTATCGATTCTGAGGATATCAGCAACATTTCATGCTGCAGAGATATAGGCATTAGCTGAACCACAGCGTGTTGGCACCAAACCTGAAATTTGTCTCTAACTTTAATCAAACATCCACTAGTTAAAAGGGAAAAGCAAGAAAATGGAGAAAAGCAGACTGTATAAAATATGATTAATTGTTTAGAAAGTACTGCAGCTCCCTGGAAATGGTGTTTGCTAAACAGCACTCCACTTACCTCCTCATAAAACACTCTTTGTGGAATTGGGATAAAATACAGTTGCCCCAAAATACAGCATATTGTTATAAAGCCACTCTCTTCGTTAGAGAGGCTGAAGTACAGATAACAGCTTCTCTCCTGGTGAAATCACTGCGAAGAATTGATCAAACTCAGCATGGTCAGATGGACATGGAGTTTTTGCCCTCTAAGCAGTTTTCTTTGCTTCATTTTACCTTAAACTTCTTAGGGACAAGCTACTACTCTGCACTCCTGACCAAAATTCTGGGTCAGACTGTATCACAGGTACCCCAAAGGGGCAACATATTTCCTGTAACTTTTCCATGCTTTTGTATGCAGAAAGAGCCTGAGAGCCCACCTCTTTACAAAGAACACCTGCCTGGAAGGAGAAAGCAAGAGCAAGACCTCCCATCATGTGATCAGTTACCCTCGATTTGTAATGCAAAGATGAGTAATAAGAGCCATCTGTCTTGTACAAAGCTTCCCTCCACTAAACACTTTTACTGAGGGCCCCCAAACCGACAACCAACTGAGACTTATCCTGAGGCAGCTTGCAGATGAGAAGAAAAGATTTGGATTAAAGAGGCACTTCCCAGGATGCCTGCTGAATGGTTTTAGGAAACTGGCCAAGGCGCTGAAGCCATTACTCACCAAAGACAAAAATCAACCCAGTCGACAATTATTTTCAAGAACTGAGCTTTACCGCCCAGGTGATGCCCATTCCTCTTCTGCATCGGAGTCATCCTCTCATTTCACTGACATCGTCATACTCTGCAATAACAAGAGGAATCCCTCCGTGGCAGTATGCATTAAGTAATCATGCCTTCACATGCATATCTGTGAGAGCAAAATTTCACAGTTCCTGAGATCCCACACTTAAACACAATAATTATATGGAATAAGAACAGCACTTTGCTTTTTTTATAAGAGCTTTTTTAAGTGGCCTTACATGAAGAGATCATTCATAAGTCTGGTCAATGTTATGTGTTTTCCTCTGAAGTAAATACAGTGTCTTAAAATGTATTAGATCAGATGCAGAAAAGCAAATTAACTTTTTTACTTTACCTGAATGATCAAAATTTATACTAGCTAAGGGTTCCACTCATTAATCCAGTAAAATTCATTAAGCTCTTATGAGATAATAAGAAATATTAAACAAATTGGACAGAAGAAGGAAAAGAAAGGAGTATTATACAAATTTCATGTCATTCCATTAACAGAGGACGTGAGCAATGCTGGATTACTTCTTGTTTACAAATGAAACACAGATCTGGCAAGATCACTTAATACCATAGGACGTGCTGTTTATGTCACATGCCCTACTGCACTGCATTTTGCCCTCCTCTTTAGCCAGCACAACACGCGACCTTGCCCTCGGTGCACTGAGGGGGTATTTGTGGGCAGCTCCTTGGCAGCAATGTCCACGGAGCAGCCTTCTATGATCAGCAACAGCCTTAAAAGAAACTTCAGAAAAAACCCCTACAACACCAGTGGGATGGTATTTGTGTATTGATACTGCAAGGGTTGTCTGTCTTTTGTGAGCAAGTGGTACTAAGTGGCAGCCCAGGCTGGAGCCTGGCAGTGGCCCCACAAGCAAGAACGCAGCTGCATATGGTTCCTGAAGTGGAAAACTTGTTTCCTGCTGTTTCCAGAACAGTGGGATGTGCCTCCAGAAAGCAGTGAAGGAGATATAGCTTTCTGCAGCTGGTGCTATTGCTAGTTATCCCCTCTAATAACAAAGATGTGAAGGTATAGGCTTGTGCTTCATTCAGCTGTGATATCTGTGACAGCAGTAATTGCTGAAGCCAGGGAGTTAGGAACAAGTAGGGGGGAAATGCCAAGAGGGCAAATTTCAACGTGGCAATGGCAGTGGTCACTGTTTGATAAACCTGTTTGGTAAGGAAGAGGATCATAGAATCATAGAATGGTTTGAGTTGGAAGGGACCTTAAAGATCATTGAGTTCCAACCCCTGCCATGGGCAGAGACACCTCCCACTAGCCCAGGTTGCTCAAAGCCTCATCCAGCCTGGCCTTGAACCCCTCCAGGGATGGGACATCCACAGCTTCCCTGGGCAACCCGTGCCCCTGCCTCACCATGCTCACAGGTAAGAAAAAAAAACATCTTCCTAATATCTAGTCTAAATTTGTCCTCTTCCAGTTTAAATCCATTACCCTTCATTCTGTCGCTACATGTCCTTGTAAAAAGTCCCTCCCCAGCTTTCCTTTAGGCACCCTTGATGAATATGTGCATGCCACTGCATCTTAAGAGGCCAGAAGATTGACACATTCATGTGACTACACATTTTGGGAAAGAGAGAAAACCAATGTTGGCGGGTGGCTGGCCCAGCCTCTGGTGCTAAAGGTCGAGAAACCCTGGTAGAGTAAAAAGGAAAGATGTGGAGGGATGGTTAGAGCAGAGGGTCAGCGAAATGGTGGCCAGCCACACCAGTCCTTAAGGAGGAGGGTGTGACTCTGATTCATATCACACACTGTCAGTAAAAGGATTTCTTCACAGTAGCCAAGTGAAGCCATGCCAACGTTGCCCAGTGTCATTCCCGCATGAGACACACTCAAAGCACAGGCAGGAAGAACAATCTGTGCAAGGCTGGCTGGGAGGCCTGCCAAGCTAGGAAATTACAGGGGATTGCTATTTTTATCTCTCCAGCTACAGTTCAGTACTTCAGGCCCTAATCCATCAGCTGAGAATCAATGAGCGACTGAAAATATCTTGAGACTGGAGGTGAGGGAAGAAAGGAACCAGCTAATGAGAACCTGCTGGACATACTCCATGGCATGAATTCAATTCAAGATAAAAACTGACCAGCTGAAAATTTTTCACCATTTCCATAGGCTAGATGTATGGTGCCAAAGCATGACCAGTGCAATCTGCTTTCCTCTTTGGCAGTTTGACCAGAAAAGACCACTCAAGCAAATTCAAAACATTCAGAGCCCCCAAAGCAAGATGCCATATGTGACAGACTAGTTATTTTCTGCATTATGGGCACCTTCTTCAGCACTAGCTGTAACCTCAGTTCATTTAGCCTTGTGCTGTTCAGCTACTGGGTACCCAGGGCCGGGTTTTGTTAAGATCTACAGCATGATGCAGCTTTACTGTAAGAAGTTGTTGAGCTGTTGCTATTGCACTGCTGCATAGGTAAGAGAGAGCATGTGTTGGTTGCAAGAGTAACTAGAGAAAACAACTGACCTGAAAAAATATAAAACCCTAAGGAAAAAGAAGGAAAGCCAGAAGGCAGCAACTCAGCGTGGGAGAGGACCAGCCCTTACATTTCCCATGCTGTCAATTTATTAATCTGAGATCAGGATCCATTACATTTATTGTTGTAGGAATTTATACGGAACAAAAACATCATCTTCACTCCACGTGTTTTACAACTCAGCTACATTTTATGTAGGGAAAAAAAAATAACCAACCACTGCTATATTTTTATTTTGCCTGTGAAGTCTGTAAATAATAATCCAGATCTGTCCTTTTTTGACACCTACGTGTCCTCACGAACCGACACAAAATGGACACACAGGAATTCAGAGAGAAAAAAAATATAGCTGAATGCAAAATCTGGCAATACCCAAAGAACAGCTGATCACTGACATTTGGTTTCAGGGTATTCTGTGATTATCACAAAATATTATTACACCATGTTTTATCTAATTCATGTGTTCAGGGTACCATAAACTCAAGCAAATATAAATACAGCATAACCTTCTATTTCCAAGGCCCAAATGACAGTGATTCAGTTTTGCCACAGTCTGCCTGAAAGTCATAGATAATTTTGTACTAGATTTGTAAGGAAACTAGTCCATAAATCCTTAAATAAAGCATTTTAACCAAGTTCCAAGGAATGAACAGCTGGATAGAATTGTAATGATATATAATGTGGGAGCATAAAAATTGAAGCCTTCCGCTTACCTAGTAAATTTTCTCAATTTTATATTTATGTTCTCTTCTATAATTTTTATGAGATGTATAATTTACTTTGGTGCTAAGTTTCTTTCTTCTTAACTATACCTATACACAGAGACCATCAACATCTAAGAGCATGGTAAATCTGGACAGGTCTCGATTGATTTGCGGATACAAAAGACAGTGATTTTCTAAAGCACTTAAGAAAAGCAAAGGGAGCACTTTAACGGTGTATGATCTCAAACACTGACACTTCACAGAGTTTAAGGTCACACAGGCCCGATGGTCTTCCTTCAATAGCAGCTTTGGAGGCTCAGATGGGCTGGAGAACTTGTCCACCAGCCCAGCTCTTACTCCTGTTGCCTGAGCACGACTGAGCAATATTTCACAGGACGCATCTGGGTAAGATTCATCTCAAACAAATGTAGACACTTGAGAGGCATGTCTGAGGCATGACTCGTCTCATCCAAGAATAACTGGTCAGGTGAGTTACTGGCTAGAAGTGCCCATTTCTCCCCATTGCCTACAAAAGCAGTCTACAATTAACACAAGTGAGGATGTTGACGATTCAGATGTGTAAAGGTTATGTGAGACCTATTGCACCTTGAACCTTCACCAGAAAGACCAGGGACAGACAATGCTTCTTTATGCAGTCAGTAGACAGCCCCTTTAGTAGTTTGTGCCACTCTCACTGCGACACATAGGTGCTACCTTTCAATCAGACCCACTCTCCTGTAATTTCCAGCTTATTATGACTTTTCTCTGGCAAATGGAAGATCCCTTTAACACCAATGATTTTCACAATGAAAATGCTTTTACATCTGTCAATCATACCATCACTTTATCTTCTACTCAATCTTTCACTCAATGTAAATGTTGATTTCATATTTACCTATGCAAATGAAGTTTCCTTAGAAAACACACATCAGCTACGGACTGACACTGACGCACTCTGAAGTATGGTTACCCCACCGAAAAGTTGCCAGCTGGGATTCTTTCTCCCACTGTAAGTTGTTGCTAATGCTTGCTAATTACAGGAGGGCTTGCTTGCCTTATGCGACAGAAGTGTGTGAGTATGATCCTATAGGAAAAAAACCTACATTTCAAGCAAATTAATCAGCTTTGATAAGGTAACAAAAATTCATTTTCGATGTCAAACAGTATTTATAACATTAAGTGTAAATTGGTATAGTATGTATTTTTTCCAGTTTATTGATCTAGGAAAAATAAAGCTAGATTTTGAAAAGCTTGATTTTGCAGGAAGATATCCTGTTATCC
Source organism: Pterocles gutturalis (assembly GCF_000699245.1). Lineage (NCBI taxonomy): Eukaryota > Metazoa > Chordata > Aves > Pterocliformes > Pteroclidae > Pterocles > Pterocles gutturalis. The sequence goes on along the minus strand of NW_010112578.1, from coordinate 41,237 downwards.
TTTGTAATTACATTAGTGTGAAACATAAGCAGTTAGTCACATTTTCTGCTCAGAGCTTAATGTTATTGTTTTGGGCATAATATACACTTTACTGGGGAATACAAAGTGAAAAGTGATATACTCTTCCTGTAGTAATAAGAAACATAAAACTGGCCACAGCAAGTGTCTTCATTGTGGAAGTTTAATATATAAGGATAAGACAGTAAGTACAGAGAACAGCATCAGAAAATAATACAAATCTCTCCTAAAATACTACGGGATTCTATTTGTTAAAAAATTTAATTAAAAATTTTAAAATACAAACTTCCTTAAAAGAAAAATTAATTTATTATTTCATTATTCATGAGGATTCCAGAGCAAAAACTCATTATCCTGAATGGAATGGAACCAATTGATTTCAGCAGACTCTGGATCAGGTAATAAAATAAGAAAGATCAAAACAGTGGAGAATTGGAAATCTGCTAATCATATGTTCAATACAGTTATGAAAAAGAGTTGCCAAAAATATTCTGGCAAAGCCTATTCTCTGAGAAAATTTTACAGAATCAGGAGACTTGGCTTATTTAGGCAAAGCTTATCAAATCTGTTTAGACTTTGATATTTGAACTAAGAGCAACTTCCAAACTTTTTTGGAGGTCACTTATGGAAACTACTTGTACCCCATAAAAAATTCTGTTTAAAATACTAGTGATTATTCTGTTTTTATCTTGCTCCCAACAGAACTCAAACCACTGCCTACAACACAGAAAATCTGCCATCCAAGTTTAGACATTCACAGCAGGTGCCTATCTCTATATTGAACCAAACCATTGCATCAATTGGTATGACCAACTTCAAAGCAATTCAGATGTACATCTAAGCTTAACAGTTAATTTCTCTTTCTTTCACACAACAAAGCAAACACTGTTCATGACAACTCATGAATATGACAAACTCCGGATGTTATCTCTGATTTTGCAAAACAGACCAGCATAGCATTAGTTAACTAATAAACACAAATTAACTTTTACCTAAAGTCTCACTAGAAACTTTGAAAGGGAAAATATTACTGAGAGAGATTAGAGATATGAATTTTACTTCACTTTTAAGACAATATAGCATTATTGGATTCATTCTTCATTCCATTTCTGCATAAAAGAAGCAATCCTGCCATTCTAGAAAGTATTGACAAGTTTTTCTGAAGAAAAGTAAGAGGTAAATTATCTTTATGCAATTGTTTAAATTCAAGCTATGCACGTGTACATGCATCTTATCTTGAGAAATTACAATTCCATGAAATGGGACTGATATTTCCTCTCAATCAGACAAACACATCTATAACTCCAGGCAAGTATTCTCTCATCTACCAACTTCCTCAGTTTTTTTACAATTGAGGGGAGGTTTTAAATAACAGTGTTCCCTGATTCAGCAAGAGTTGTTTTAAAGATTCATTGGCAAGGAAGTCTCTTAGCCAAATGAGACTGTTTTGAGCGTGAAAACAAGCATCTCATTATCTTGATACAGAATGAAGGCACAACATGACAACAGGAAAAATAAAACTGTGGAATACGTTGCAAAAATGTCCTGCAAATTTTCACCTACCTATCTGTATCTTGCTGGGATGATGATATGCTTTATCAAAGAGAAGTGTTCTTTCATACTTGTCAGAATACTTCTTGCTCTCCAAGAAAACTGTCTGATGACTGGTTGAAGCTTTTCAAGCCATCAGTCTCTCAGGCCAGCTGGGAATCCTTTCTCATACTCGCTCCTGAAAAAAAGATTTAGCATAGGATTCTCAGAGTGGTTCAGAGACTCAGTAACTCAAGAGAAATAAAATATCTTAAGTTCCAGTGGCTGTATAATTCTTTCTGAAATCAGTTTCTGCTACTTTCCAGTCTTCACAGACACACCATTCAGCTCTTCTTTCCAAGAGACCTGCCCACGGTTTATTCCTAGTGGCTGAGATTCAAAGAAGTCCAGCTAAGGAAGTGAACCACTTGTTACAATTATTCTTGATCAGAACCAGAGCTTTAGTAACATCTCATGTCCAGTTCTTCAAAATTAGGCAAAATAGCTGAGAGTTAGATGTGTCTAAAGTCAGTAGTCCTTTCATTCTATTAAATTGAATGGAGACCACTTGAAGGCCAAGAATGTTCCCTTGTTCCAATAAATTCACTTTAGGTCAGGAAAACCTATTGTTTGAATTTAAAGTATTTTGGCATTTAGATCAGAGATGCTTGCTGGGAGAAACTGTATAAAGCTTCTTTTTATCATTATGTTTGGTTTGAACTACTTTTAATGAACAGTGAGTAGCAAAAAGATACAAGAAAGGGAATAAAATGAAACAGATGGAGGAGTCTCTACTAGAATTACACCAGTATAGACTTACAGCAGATAATTTAGTTAAGGCACACTTGCATGGTTTGCTTAGCTGAGCAGAACAAACAATCAGATAAGCTGGCTGGAGCATATTCACAGGCTTTCACCGAAACAAAATTTTAAAAAGCCGGTTCCATAGACTGTGCGCAACATTGACCCCAAGACAGAAAACAAACAGAAGGTATGATTTATTGTAGCATTTGTATTACAGTGAATAGTATATCAAGGTGCAGCAGTGGAAAAATGCTTTTTGATCATCTTGTAGTTCATCCTTTTCTCTTCCATCATTGAAAAAGAAATAAAACACTGCCATTGACCTTCAGGTTCCAGGTTTCCAATGGCATGGCAGAAGCTGTAAAACATGCTCTATTCTCTGATTCTGTTTGTACGAAGACTCACATTGATCAGAGCATCTTTTTCACATTCAGCAGGCTAAACCAGAAGAAAAGAAAACAAGAAAAAGCAGTTACTGTCAGGCAATTGGCCCAAATGGATCATATATATTTTTTAATAGATATGCTGGATGCCCTCTTCAAAAATGTGATAAAAGCACAGAAAGATTAATTATGTGTGGATGGAATTCTGTGTTATCTGTTTCTCAGAAACTATATATACACTTTTTTTTCTTAACTGGCATATCTGTGTATATCAGGTATCTCAGGCAAGGTAATTTCCTTTCTTATGGTGGACTATGTGGACAACTTCCCTGGGCAACCTGTTCCAGTGGTTAGACACTGAACAGGTTGCCCAGAGAAGCTGTGGATGCCCCATCCCTGGAGAGGTTCAAGGCCAGGCTGGATGAGGCTTTGAGCAACCTGGGCTAGTGGGAGGGGTCCCTGTCCATGGCATGGGGGGTGGAACTCAGTGATCTTTAAGGTCCCTTCCAACCCAAACCATTCTATAATTCTAAGTGTAACACAGGGCTATAACATAAATCATTACACAAAGTTATGTATCCTCTCTCATATATACATGCACACAGAAGCAGGTATATATCTATACCATATATTTTTCCAGCCTGGAACCTTCCAACGCTTTAGGACTTTTACAGCAGCTACAGAAGAGCTCAGCAGTTCTATAAGTGATTTTTTTTTTCTTTCACAGATCACTTACTCAGCATTGATTAGAGGATCCACTCACATCCTTTCTTGCCAGCCAAGAACCTTTTTCATGACCAAAACCACACTGAATGCAAATAATCCCTATAATATGAAAAATTTTCTACGATTTTTCCTTTTATCTTCCAGTATCAGAGCTACCCAACGTAAAATTCTCAGGAATGCGAGTGAACAGAGCTATCGCCAGCTAAAATCTTCCCAGCAAAATTCTGTCCAGGCTGCAGCTATTCTCCAAAGTAATCTATGACTTACATTTATTTTATATATTTTGTCTAGGATGGAAGGCCAAAAAATTATTGTTAAACACATTCCCAAGGATAATATTAACCTTGGGAAAAGTTATCCCTTGATGAACAGCTATAAATGTTGCAAATAGCGGATAAAAGTTTGAAAAAAAAAAATAATCTAAATGCACTCTCTCTCTTGTATCTCAAGTTCTACTTTACTGTCTATCTCATGGTATAAAAGTATCGATTTATCCATCCTTGTCTTGCCTCCTCTTTCCTCGCCTTGCCACAATTGTGGCACTGCATGCAATTAAAAAACATTGACAGTAGAAGGGACCAGGGGGCTTCTTAGAAGGGCACTCACACATGGTGTTTATGAAAGATAGATTCAGACACACTACCTGCTCACACATACAGACAGTGAAGATAGTTATTACCAGCAGCTGCTGCAGACAGAAGACATTTGGAGAGTTTAGCAGGTACAATTCAGTCAGTGTGCGCACTCTGCAAAACCATTGCTCGGGAAGGTTTTCAAGGAAAATGCCAAGCCAGGTCAGATGTGGGTCTATTCTGTCTTCAAAATCAGAGTGCATTTTATTTTTTTTGTCTGCAAAACTAAACACGCTCTGAAAAATTCCACTGCCAAAATTATCTTCTTTTTGAGCCTGTATGACCTTATCACTGGCCACCATGAGCTGCTCCTTGGATGCTTCTTGTCCAGTTTACAGACAAAGTCTTTGTCATCGCAGTCCCCGTTCCCCAACTTCATTTCAACATGCATTTTGCAACTCATCTTTCAGCACTCATCTCAGTTCCCATGATAGTACCAGTATTCACACTCCTGACTTTTTTTGTATTTTACCACTTACTAAATGTTTGATAAGCCACACAAAGACTTTCTTGAGGCTTCATTCCCACTGACATTCCAGTAAAAGATAGTACAGAATCAACTTTATATGGGGCATAAATGCTGAGAGCACATTGAAATACATACAACTGGTATTCTGAGCATTTTCTGTGGCACTTCTGGGTTTTTTATGTGTAAAAAAAAGTCCTGTCAGTCAACAGAGAAAATCAAAAAATGACGTTTAGTCATTTTATTTGGTACTCATGGGCTCCTTTAGATATTCCAGTACCTTTGCCAGCCACTAATTCTGTTACAGCATTTAACATTCACCTCGTATTGATACAAATAAATATTTCTTGCACCACCAAGTTTTTTGTTTTGCATCACAGAGGACCGATGTTCTTCTCTTTCCCCAACAACTTTAATTCTGGTTGATACTGGCCTATTCTGGGCAATTACCTCATTGTCTACCTGTGCAGACATGAGAGTATCACCTTTTAATATTCTATTTAGTAACCACAGCTGCTGCTTAGGTTAGCATCCGGCAATACCATCAAAGGGTTCGTGCAAGGTAACATCCATGTGAACCACTGATCCTCCTGTGGCAAGCAGTTCCTGCTATCTGAGCCAACTTGAACACCTCTGAAAGGCACTGCTAGTTGGTGAGAAATATTTATTTATCAAGGAGAAGGACCGATCTGAATAGCTATTACAACAGGAAAAGCTTTCTGTGAATGGACATGGCAGCCGGTGGCATTTCTAGCATGTCTAGGGTACTGAGATCTCCTTTCTAGGGAAAAAAAGCATCACTGCAGTTACTATTATTAAGCCCTGACAAAAAGCTCCAATAAATTGTCTTTTCAGGTTCTTCTTTGGTGTGACATTGATGACACTGCTTGATTATGTATGTAAATAAAGTAGTGGCCATCACCTTTCGATGATGATGTTGTTCTGAGTTAATGATGCAGTGGGACACGGGGAGGATGTGGGACATGTCAGCATTAATGAAGATTTATTCAGTAGTGACATTTGATCAAATCTACTTGGCAAAGTCTTAGGTTTCATTAGTTAAAGACATAAAGCAGTCTGTCCGATTAATGGGAGAAAAAACAGTGGGGAGCTCACATAAATTACTACAGCTCAATTAAGTGCAGACAGTCTAGTGAGTGTTTACTACCAGTAGAAAGGTAATAAACTAAATCTAACCAATTAGATTAAAAGGTTTTGAAAACAACTCTTATAGTGCACAGTGATTTAGACCCATTGCTGGAATAATGCATTGTGAGAAGCTGCATGGATTAAAAGTAAGCTGGGAAGTTATCTGCATTGCTTCATTGTTTATCAATGGAGCCTCTGCTGCCTAGGTACCATTTACCTCACAAGATCAATGGCTGGACTTGGCTCATTTTCTCCTTGCCCTGAAGATTTATATGGATGTAAAGGGCATCTACATCACGGCTGAAAATACCAGTGAGATTTATTTGGGATAATCATCAAGGAATTGAAGCTGTATCAATCACCAGAAGCTGCAAGTGCTGGGTTTAAAGAAAATATATTTTATTCAGAAAAGAATTTGATTCCAGTGAGGTTCCACGGGTTCATTGTGAAAACTGAAAAGGCATTAAAACAAAAGTGGGAGTGTACAGAGTGCTCAGGCAGAGGTCAGCCAGTGTTTCTGACAACTGATTGAAGGTACTTGGTGTACAGTGCAAGCCTGTGATTCAGGAATTCCTGCGTCCAACAGCCCGGAATGTGACTTCCAGCAGTGCTGACCTAGCTGGAGTCCAGGGCTGCTTTGCCAAAGGATTTTTGGAGACAGGCTGCGAAAGGTAGGGGGTCATTGTCCATGGCTCTGAACGACTGATTGTTTCCCATGCAGAATGGCATGGGGAAGGCGGGGGGAAGAGGAGCAAAGGAAAATAAAATGGATGATATTTAAATTCCTTATACTCCTACTGTGCCCTTCAGATCACATGGAGGTCTGCAGCTGCTTCTAATCCCCCTCTCCCAGAATTGTTTGTTGTGAAGACTGGAGGAGCTGAGACCAACAAATGGAGAAATAAGTAAAATAATTCTAATTGTACATGTCTAGTTGGATAATGACAGAGTTCCACACTGAAGCTTTTATTTTACCTTGAGTGTAAATGGGACTCAAAAGAATCCAAATGTTACAATATTGAACTCTCATCTCTTTATTTCTTTTCCCTGTAACACTTGCACATGCAGCATTTCTCCTCTGCTAACACAGGTCCCCAAAGTCTAAGTTTAAATCAATGCCATCAGCGATGCTGACGCTGTTCTGACCAACTGCCGTGAAAGCAGAATTGCACCCTTCCTTTTGGCTCTAACAATCAGTCCTTTGGGCTTCAGAAAAGTGTGTGCGCACAGGGTTGGTGGTGAGGGGGAAGGAGCTACGGCATAGCATCTTCCACAGAAAAATGAAAACCAAGTATGCAGGGGTTATTGTCCTTCATTGCACTGACTATGGCAATGCCCCTGTATATGGCACATGTTCTCCAAACACACAGAAAAGCCTGTTCTCCCCCAAAAGGCTTCCTCACATTGACAGACAGGACAGGTAGTTCTTCTGTATAAACATTTTGACATGTACAAAAACATGTGTGTGAGCACGGACTGTTGCACAAGCGGCACACGCCAAATTGTTGGTTGCTCTTTAAAATATGGTTCTTCTGCAACAGCACGCTACTTACTCATCCGAGTAATCCCATTGTTTTACATGCATGTGCTCACTGCATGCTTCTAAATGACACATCTGAGCCCTAAAAGTCTTAGCTCTTATCTCATAATGAGCCGAGTTCACATAGTCCAAAGTTCTCTGTCCTAAACAGTTAGGTCACTAAGCTTTCCCTGAGGCTTCTTCTCTACATTTCACTAGACTTCACCACCCTAACCAGAACTACACTTCACCAAAACAACTGGCAATCGTTTTTCAAAAAAATAAGGCACTCCAGGTAGTACCTCTTTCCCATATTGAATAACTGCTCATGAATAAAACACTGATATTCTTTGTGATGTAAACATCCTGTTGGTTAGAAAAACGGGGCTTTGGGTTTGTTTTCTTTATAATTGGAAGGGCTTGTCATTTAGGGAAACAATTAACATTTGTTACAAGCAACTTGACTGTGAAAGACTCGTATTATTACACTAAATACATTTAATTATGATTTATTGGCACATAGCAACCTTTCCTAACATTGCAAGCCAACATCCATTTTCGCTTAATTAAACTCATTATAACGACACTTTGGTACATAAAGGGGGAAAAAAAAGCAAAATGGGTACAACGCAGAGTTCCATAATTAACTGTTCAAAATTAAGGTCATAAGGTAACCATGCAGCAGATTTCCTAGCAGTAAACTGATACTGTTACTAATTGGAGAAAAATCTGGAAAAGATGTAGATATAAGAAGAGGACTTGGGCTTTTGGTCTTAGCTAGGGAATTAAAACACTCTTGAACAAGCTGAAAGCCATATCTTGGGACAAAGGCATCAGCATCTTGTATTGCTCAGATTGTTTACTGACTTTTCAGTAGTAAAACTTCTGCATTTTCTTGACTGGTCTCTTCCAAAAAAAAAAAAAATCTTGGAAGAAAAAACCCCCTCTTTTATTATGTGTTAAATGTACAGCACCTGTAGCAACTGCCTTTGCCCCCACAACTGGTGACATGGCATTTCACTAGTTTTTTAAAATTCAGTGGTAAAAAAAGGTTAAATATAAGAGGAAAGGATTTGAATTATTAATCCTCAACAAGCCTAGATCCTTCTAAAATTCTGTCTAAGCCATTTCGACCTAAAAGTAAAATCTCTGAACACAATTTTGTGTGAAAGATAGTGTGACACACACTATTTTGTTTTAAATTTACCAGCGTTTTGGTTTGACATCATTCGCACAAAGTCTTTAACGTGTCAAAATGATGTGTGAAACGTATGTGCTCGGATCCTTTTATTTCTAACAGGATTTACTCTTATGCAACTCCTGGGTAGAGATTAAAACTTCACCCCCCACGCAAACTTCTTCCTTTCTCCTGTTAATCGCGAGGTCAGAGCTAAACTGCAAGCTGTCAGGACTTCTAATGAATATGTTCTACACATCGTAGCTGGTTGCTTGCTCAGCAACAGCCTGTGCTGTCTGGAGGCCAAAGATAAGTGCTCAGGGATTACCTTTAAAACAATCCCCCAGCTCTTTTGTCACTAAGAGCAGCAAATCAGAACAAAAAACCTAGCTGTAATCCTTGCTTCTGTGGACTGGCCATTTTTTAACAATTGAAGGTTGAGAAAAAAAAGCCCTTGAAAATCAGTATCAAAGCTCAACCAAAGTGCTGGGGCTGTTGCAAGGTCAGGATGTCTAGTCCAACTGCCTCCTTTCTCCCTCAACTTTTTTGGCTATTTTACTCTGGCTCAGACTATAAGAGCTTGTACAATGGGTGTCTTTTTTTTTTTTATTATTTTTTTTTTAAAGGAAGTGAGGGAAAAAAGGAAAGGGAAAGGGAAGAAGATAAATCAATCCAGTGCAAACACCTTCAGTCCTGACTGTTGCCACCATGGGAAGGTAATGTGCTGATGACCTGTATCTTGCACACAGCGATGGAGAACAGACAGCTGAGAGTGGAAATGTGCTCTGCACAGCCTGCTCAGGCTTCTGTGCAACCAGGCAGCCCCCTCAGACCAACGGGTTATCAATTTGGCCACATCCATGGGGGTGCACAGCATTGGGCTTCGGATTCCTGAGCCCCTGTTGCCCACAAGTCCTGTCACTGCCCCAGATTTACAGGACCATTGCTGGACAAAAACTGCTTGAAGGGTAATGTTTTCCCTTGTCAGAGGAGAAGCCCCTCAGAGATGGTCTGACTCAGTTTGGCCCCTCCAGAAAACGAATCTTTTTAATTTGTAACTGTGACCAGTGCAGGTTTTTTAAACGAACTGAAAGATGTACAGTAGATAAAATTATAACTGTAGCATCATCACACTCACTAGCCAGAGCTGGTTTCCATCGAACATCTTAATTTCTCTATAGTGTGCCAGTATCAAGGACCATAAAAGACAGTGCTGTACTCTGTTCTCTTCCAAATACTGAAGCAGAAGAATATGGCTCTCTCCACATTCAACAGGCCAGGAATTTATTTGATTAAGCTGTTCAATTATTGTCTTACCTTCCAAATTCTTCCAAGGTATTAGTAAATATTAGCTGCAGCTTGTACTGGCTCTTCATTTAAAAACCTTAATTAAAAAAAAAAAATGCTATACTGTTAAGTCCAGATGACAAAAAATACAGAATGAACAAAAATTCTTCTTCTTCTGTTAGACTACTTGAAAAATCCTCCAAGAAATCTTATGGTAGCTGTGACTTAATAGAAAGAAATTTTCACATTCGTGCTAGAAACCCAACTGTGTACCTGAAGCACCAAAGAGGGAGTAAGAAGAAAAAGGAAAAGAAAAAAAAAAAAAAAAAAGAAAAGGCAATCACAGAGGAATTGAAAGGATAGCATTCAGTTGAAACACGGTACCCGGTGTACCACCACGGAGTGAGAAACCCCTCAGGATCCTTTCATGATGTAAGGAGTTCTACTTGCTTATAAACGTAATTGAAAAGAGCTGCGTCTGCTGAGGCAGCAACCAGCACCGTGGGCTCCAGCTCAACCAACACATATTAAATTCAAAGCTTTACCTACAACATGCTTTGTAGACACTGTATCTTGTTGTATATACAACTGTGGCTTGTAGGTATTTCCACTTGCAGACTTAACACTGCAGGGAGAAGGCAGAGAGGCCACATGCTTATTCGGCAAAGAAAACCAAACCTTGATTTACCGTCTGAGGGGCTGCAAGGTCAGGGAGCTGCTGAGCGCCCTGTCCTGTTTCTTACCCTGGAAGAGCTCTCCAGATTAATGGGTAAAGACCAGCCCAGCCTAAATATCACCTCAACTTGGGAAGCGCTTACCCAGTTCTGCCACTGGGGAACAGCAGGATTGTTGCAGACCATTGCACACTGCAACTCCTACAGATACTTTGGCTGCATCTGCCATGCACCTATGAAAATATCTCAAGGCGATTCTCTGCTGCCACTACCTATATACCAGCATTAACGTTCACATACCCCTTTTACACACCAACAGCTTATTTTGAGTATTGCCAGACAGGATGCTTTTCTGGAAGAAAAAAAAGAAAAAGCTGAAGTAGCAGAGATATTTAATTTTTACAATGAATTATTAATTCTGCATGGAAGTTTATTATTATAATATTTTATATAATGATACCAGTTCTTATTAAAATTAATGAGATGATCACACAAGTCCCTTAAGTCTTAGCACAGATTTTATGACAAAATACTTTATCTTCTGACATCACAGCACTAGATTCTATCATGAACACCAGTGAAAGCTGCTGTACTAAGAAATTTGTGTGTTGCTTCTTTTTTGTGGTGTTTAGTATAACAGAAGTCTTTACAATCACGTCAGGTACGCTCAGGACTTCAAAGAAACCTGTTCCAGATCAGTAAAGCAGGACAAACCCAAAATGAGTTATTCCAAACAATGCTTGATTAGACTATTTTTAAACCTAAAAGCTACAGATATCCAATATACTATGATGACTGTGCTATGCTGGGTGTTGTTTAGTTACCTTATTAATACAGCACTTATCTTCATACAGCTCTTCCTTTTTCTTTTAGAGACAAAAGATAAATATTTTTAATCAATACTCTACTTTCAAAAATGTTTCAAAACATGTTCCCGTGACTGCAGAGCTTTGTTCCCATTTTGAGGGTGCTGGTTAAATGAAGGGAGTTCATGAATCTTTTTGCACTATAAATTTTGGAAAGTTACAATTGATCAGAATTACTTTGTAGTAGGAAGAGCTCTAGGAGCTAAGCACTGACTTTATTAGGTTGTGATAAAAAGGAGCTACCAATGACTACAGTGAGTTTAAGACACTTTACTGCTAAGCATTGCAATGATATATTGCAGAATGCTTTTTAATTGGTACTTAGCTTTCAGTGTTTTGCTAAGACCTACAGTTAACATCTATTCAACACCCATGTAAAATTAGTTTTATATCTGCACTCAAAATTCTTAGTCAGAATTAACAGATGAACATATTTTCCACTTTCAAAAGTTCTTATTTATTAAAGGTTTCTTTTTCTCTTGGTTTTGCCCCACTAGTCAAATATCAATACAAAAAGATACAGAGAAATCATTTACATGTGACATATAAGCACTTACCCACAATCTTGTGTGTGTGCCTGATTCCAGAAGACTCTGTGCTTTTTCATGGTCAGATGGTTGAGTTTTTTTTCCTCTTGCTTTCAATTGTTCATCCTAATGCCTTGAGGACCTCTAAGGAGTGGTACCAGTGACAATAAAGACAAAGAAAACTCATTAAGCTACATTATCTAGGTCATCTTCTCAGTGTATTCCATGAAAAATATTCTCAATTACTTTCCCAGTTGCTATCTATTTAAAATAAATACTTTAGAGGGTGTGAGTTATTGGCTAGTGTTTTCAGTCTTCCGTGTTCGTATCACATGGAAAATAAAGAGTGGAGAAAACAAAAAAATAAAGTCTTTCAGAGGTAGAGCTTTTAATATTCTTTGAACAAGAGATTCAGAGAAAATTCCTTACACACAAAAACTAAGAATTGCTTTAATTCAAAAATGAAAATGATAAAAAATAGGGCTAATGATACTTTATAATATTGTACAAAACATAAGAGTTAGAGGTAAATATAGCTCTGTCAGTCCTAGAATTCTCTTATTCCAGCAATACCACTTTGAGATTTTTCCAATATTGGAAATTTGTGAGATAGCAAATCCTGAAAAGACACCACCTGGATTTCCAAATTAGTATGGTTTATTTTGTTTGCTTGCTAGTTTTTTAACTCTTTAAATTCCAATATTTGAGCAGAAACTATCCTGATTGCACAAATGAAAAGTCATCTGAAGCCTGTTTCCATCTTTATACAGTACGCAACACCATATTTTAAGTTTAGTATTTTGCAAAACACAAGGAAAAATGTGCTGGAAGCAAAGTGGGAAGCAAGAGCAAGCCATTACTTGGCATGTCACAATAGTACAGGCTGTTCCTGTCATTATTCACAATCCATAATTTTCTATTTCTACTTTCTACTCTCTTTAAAACCATAAAAAAAATGGGCAACGATAAGTAATAACTCCGCTGTTCTCCCCTTTGGGTTGACCCTGCTTGCCCAGTTTAGGAGGATGACACCCATCATTCTCTTTAAAGGTAGCTTTCCCTTCACCTGCATTGTATTTGTCATCAGGGATGAACCTGTTTTTAACAGTGAAGAAGTCTGTGCCTATAGCCAAGTAATGATACTTGTAGGTCTCCCCTTCCAACCACGCTGCTGTAGACCCTGGTTCCTACAACACGGAGCTCCCTCAGTTGGCTGGGGGCTCTCCCTGGGACCGTGGGGAGCAGAGCATGTGGGGGTTTTTTGATTCACCAGGGATATGGAGGATGCCATAATTTCGTAGAGTAAAATCTACTTCTGAATGTTGTTATCAGCTTAATTCCAAGGAAAGGTGGGGAGGTGAGTGGCTGAATAAAACCACAGAAGTACAGAATCCGATATGGAAAACATGGTACCCCAGTCTGCTCTCCAAGATGGGAGTCCCTCACGAGCACTCTAGGGGTGCTGGGGACCATCCCAGGGATTTCCAAGGGAAACACTTCCTCTGCCTAAAGGCTGGACAGATACCAACCACGGAAAGAACGATACAGGTTTTCCTTTCTTCTTTTCTATATCTATGCCAGACTTTTCAGCTCTGGTGGGTCAGTCTGGCTGTAAATTAACTTCCCACACTGAAGACAGAGATCAAATGTTTCCACACTGTACAGAATTATAAAGTTACACAATTTCTGGGTTACTTAGAAAATAATTAGGAGAAAAATCTAATTGCTTGTGTTTTTGTTTGTACTGTAAGAATAGAGGAGTAGGACATCCAGTGAGGAAGAACAGACATCTGATAAGAACGAAAAGGTTTAGAGCAGAGAAAAATTCTTGCCAGAACTGTTTTCCTTTATCAGAAAGCTATAAGAACAGCTATTTTGAGCAGCTGGGGGAGATCACCATGAAAGGAATTTCTCCTTTGGAAGGAGCTTTCAGTTTGTCCCTGTCAGTAATGTACTAATGCTGGATTAAATTCTGTGTGAAACAGAAAAAAGAAAAAGATAATTCACTACATGTAACTTTTCTTTAACCTGAATTAAAGTGATGTTTTCAAATCCTCTCTAGCTCATTATAGAGAAAATTCTTTAAGGTCAAGTTACATCCAAGAGATTTATCCAGCTACTGTAAGCAATTAGTGAACCATATCAAGATCTATGTGTGTTAGACTTGGCTGTAAATCTTTACTTGCAATTACCAGCCAGCCTAAAATTAGCAGGATGTATAGGGTGGCCCACAATGCAGAGATGTTAACTGGAATGATATGTCCTGAGTCCAGAGTTTCGAGCAGAACTGCTACTGCTGAAGAAACAAAGAGATAATTATTCAAAGAAGAGTTTTTAAAAGGTCTTTATTATAATTTAAAAGATTAAAGGTTAATTGGTCACTGTGGATGCAATCACAACATACCTTTATATTCAGAATCTTAAACTCACAGTCACCTTCACCTGTTCACACCCCATTCACAGACTTTAACAAACCCCAAATGCTCACTGTGTTTCCTTGTGGTTCCTCAACATGCAGAGTTGCACACATTTGATGCCAGGAAAATAAGGTACATCAGTTTGAGGTTCAGCTGACAGGCCAGTGATGCTGACTGCAGCTCATAGCCACTGAGATTTGCAGACATCAGATGAAAAATTACAGAAACAAATTATTTTCTTTCTTTTCTTATCTCTGTTTCTTCGGCAGTAGTAGTTCTGCTCAAAACAGGCTGCCCAGGGAAGTGGTGGAGTCGCCATCCCCGGAGGTGTTCAAGAAACATGTGGATATGGTGCTTAGGGACATGGTTTAGTGTGTTAGGTGGTGTGGGGTTGATGGTTGGATTTGATCCTGGAGGTCTTTTCCAACCTTAATGATTCTATGAGTTAGGATCAGTTGGAAATGCAATGTGGATTTTCAGCAATAGTAAAGACAGGATAGGATAACCAAGCTACCTTTAAAGAAAAAAAGTTTTGTAAGTTGATAAGTAAATAAGTAAATATTTCCAATTAATTTGGGTGAAGAGGAGACATGACCAGTACCAATACATCCAAACTTTTTACAAAAAAAAAAAAAAAAAAAAAGGAGAAATATGTATTTGATATGTCTTTGCCTTCCCAGAGGATTCTAGTAGAGCAGAAGAATGATATATTTCAGTCTAAAGCAGTTCAAGAAACCTCACAGTATGCTGCATAACAGACCCTACTAGGAGAAATGTTTGTTGTTTGCGAAGCAGGTATTAATGTCAACATTTTTTAACACAGAACCTCATACAAAAACTAACATTGCATTTTCTCTGCAGTACTGGTTGCAGGTAAATAAACTTTTCAATGGTGAAGTCAGTTTTCTAAACATTCTCTAATGTTATTTTAGCCTGCTTAAACTAAATGTTTCTTGAATTTCAGTTTCTTTTGCCTGCTTTTCTAATAAATTCAGAATATAGCCTTCATAATCATAATTGTTTCCACAGCAACAGAGTACAATACCGAGAGTTCATTGCCCTATTTCTCAGACACCAAAAAATGGCCTGTGGAGAAGCCTGCCATCTATATTTCATTTGTATGGAACTTTTCGGTTCCTCCAACATATATTTACAAAAGAAAACACATCTTTGAAAACAAATGGAAATTAAATAGATGTTTTTACCCATCCCTGCAACAATTACAATTTATTTTAGCTAAGAGCAAAGGGCTCTTCTCTGAAATTGATTTTTGAATTGAATATAATTCCTTCTGAGTGCAGATACGAATGCACAAGTGGGGAATTGTGAGTACATCACTTATTTCTCCATCGTACGCAATAAAGGCACTCAGTGCCTAGTCAGACAAAGTCAAAGTATATTTCTACTTTGGACAATAAGCTAGAAAATACAATAATCTATTTTGAATTTTTAAGGTTTCGAGCAATATAGTGATACTCACCATCACAGATTTCCTAAGTAGACCCAGAGGGGACCATGACTGTCTCATTTTCACAAAAGTACTCTTTGTCTGAATGGCATCAGGATTCTGTAAAGTAACATTAAATGTTCTCTTGAGGCTGGTGTCCTTGAGCTTAGCTGTGGATACACAAACCTAAAAGCACAATGTTGTAAATACAGCCGCTGGATCAGGAGCTGGCACAAACAATACAAAACTCTACAATAATTTTTATTTTATAGCTTCTTGGCAAAACTGCTGGGCAGAAGGGAACACCTGTATCCATTGCACACACATACATTTCCAACACTTCTGTAGAGAGAAATGCTAAAAACTGCTCACAGTAAGTATTATTATTTATTACACTGTGCTGCTCTGGATTTTAAATTGTCAATATTTACATAGTGCTGGAAAATGCAGAAGCTTAGTGTTTCTGAATATGCCTGACACTACAGGCATCAGTGGATATATAGGCTAGAATGAATGATAAAGAAGAGTTATGGCTTCTTCAACAGAAAAGTAAAAAAAAAAAAAAAGACACAGGAAAAGCAGTTCTTTGGAAAATACTACCTCCAAATACAAAAAATAATTTTGCATATATGGTTTAGAATTGTAAAATCTTTTTAATTCTTCATATTCATTTATTGCTTTGATTAACCCCATAGTTAAAAGATTATATAGACTCTGGAAATCAGCAGCTTTAAAATGAACATACCTTTTAGGTTTAGAATATAAAGTTAAAGCATGATATTTCCCTCCATAGCAGAGGAAAGCTCACTGATTTTGCAGTACCCTTAAGGTCTCCTGCAGTCCTGCAATATCTCGAGTGCCTGTGAAATGGGCTCAGACCCGAGTTTGTCGGTGTGCTGTCTTGGTGCCTCCATACAGCTTACCACCTTTGTCCCTACCGTGGCTGTGCCTCTGTATGTACGTACAGTAATTAAAAGCAGAAATATGTAGTTAAGCTACAAATGGCAGACACAACATCTTCAGCAAATCACCCTCAAATTTTACAGCTGGGAAGGAGAAAGGGGAGAAAAAAAAGATAAGGAGAGAGCTCCCACAGAACAAGCTTTAGAGGAATACTCAAAATGTAACTGTTGCTAAAAGAAAACTGCAGACAAGGAAAAAAAAAGTTAGGGAAAGCTCTGATTTAGTCATTGCAGGATTGTGTAGGAGCACAGAGGACCTGGAAAGCATGAAGTGGCAAAGTTTTGCAGGATTAGGCCCTAAACATCCTTCCTACCTCCCTAAGGAATTGCCTTAATGGCTATAAGCTCTGAGTGTACATTCGTATTTTTCTCTCATGTTGAAGCAGCCAAGACAGTAACAGCACAGCCCAGAGGTCACACACACAACACTGAAACATTATAGATTATATAAACACTATATATATACTTGATATATATGTATAAACACTATCTATATTTTTTTATTTTCTGAGAAATGGAAACACCTCCACTGTTAAGAAGAAACAACGACCCTTTAGAGCATGTTAGGAACAAAGCCTTGTCGCTCTAACAGTCAAGTACGTGGCCCATTGAAAGGACTATCAATCAGAAAAGGTGCCAGTTATGGTGTTTCTTGTGATATGAACACATTGCCAGTCGTAACTTGACTAAGATCAGCAACTCATTTTACATAGGCCACTGACCAACCATTAGATGCTAATGAATTTCAGTCACTACCAACCTGAGACAGACGTGAACCAGTGACCCAGAGCTGAAAAGACTTGGATTGCATTGCCAGTCTTCTCATCTATCCTGTCCCTTGAATATCTATCTCCATTTCTACTTTTTACAGAGGATCAACCACTACAGACACGCAATACGAATAGCATTCAACGGTCAATCACCGTGTACTTGGGTCATGTTTACTTAGCTTCCATCATTGATTACGTTAAATGCAATAATTCTCTGAAGAAATTGAACCCTATTGCACAATAAAGCATTAAAATAATTTGTTATTTGCTGCTATGTAAAAATTCTTCTGCAGGCAAAATGCTTATGACAAAAAGAATTTAAAATAAAGCAAAATGTCTGTATTAAGTAAAAAAAGAAAAATTTAAAAAAAAATGCAATTACATCTTTGAATCTCCAAAGGTAAGAAAGGAAAAAAAAAAAAATCTCGGGAATATGAGGAAAAGATTTAGTTAACATTGTTTTTCAGACTCCTTTTAAAAAACATTAATTTTTGCTAGACAGATGACAATAGCATTTTTCTAGTATTTCTCAACCACATAAATGTATAGCAATCTCTGAAGTTTTTTTCATTTATTTAAACATACTTCCCTTAACAATCCGTACTTTAACTATCCTCCTTGCTTTAACTATCACCATTTTGCCATTTTTAAGCCTAGTTGCTATCAAGCAGCTTTACAGCTTTTATTTCTTTGCATTCAAGCGTCTGGCAGTAATCACTTCCATTTTTATGACTGAGACGCTAAAAACAAAACACAAGAAAAACCACAGCTTTGCCCCTACCCATGACTGACAGCAAAGTCATACAGCTGGTAGTATTGACAGCCACCTGCAGCACTGCCTGTAGCCCCCCTATCAGTTAATCCTAATAAGATGCTGACGATCCTCTAGCATTTTACACTGGTAGAGTCATGGTTCCTTTGATGGAAGAATGGGTGGAGATGCCAAACCTCTTCTTTAACTGAAGGTAGCACAGATGGAAAGCCAAGAAAGAGACAATATTGCAAAGAGTACATCGACTGAACCAGCGATCTTTCAATGCAAACATACAAAAACACATAGCAGCATTCAAACTGACGTACTACATCCTTACATCTTCACTGATAAGTAGAGGCATATACAAATATAGTTTGTAAAGACACACAGCTCTGAAGCACTGTAAGCAGATATCCTATATCTCCATCACTCAAAATCTATTTTTACTATAAAACACTGTGCCTATGGACTTTGAAAACACCATTGGGCTCACAATATAGTTTATTTTAATATTTCTGAGACAGGTATAAATTCTTCCATGGTTATAAGTTCCTATCTTGTAATCAACTACTTAACTAAGATCTTCATGAACTACTGAGATTATTTCTGGACTGCATACCATACAAGGATTACACAAATTAATATAGAATTGACAATGGCTCTATTATCTATGCAACTAAGGCCTCGGTTTTGCAGAATTTTACTCCTAAGTGTACCTTTTATTTCCACAAGTGCTTCAAGAAATAATGTATATAAGGAGTACTTGTGCCAATACACATTTACATTAGGAGCTCTCAGGTTTATGAAGTTTAATTAAAATCTCTATAGATATTTCAGATGTCTACCTCTGCTCCTCAGGTGTTATTTGTATTTTTCATCACAAAGGCATCATATCCTAGAATTCGAATGAACAACAGAAAAAAAATCATAGCTTTAAAATGAGATTTCAAGGAAAGACTCTTGAAGGGTGAAAAAACAGAGTTATAACAGATCAAACAAGTGTTCTGAACTGACATTCGGAATTGATTGTCATGGTCTTTAAACAAATATTAGAGGAATTGTCTGAGTGGAAAAGGGGTTCATGGTAATGAGCTTGAGGGGGTATAGCAGGACCTTCTGGACACCACCAGGGCAAATGAGTACTTAAACAGTCAGTTCAATGGCCAGGTAAAAGAAGTGCACTGAAAAAGATAAATACATGGCTACAGGTAAATCAAATGTCACGGCCACATTATATATGCAAGATATACAGAGAAAGCTGAAAAAAAGGGCTTGATTCTTTTTCAGTCTTAAATTGTTTAGCTCTTGTTTTACTCTTAAACCACTTTACACTACTTCGTCAGGAGAAAGCCCTTTGAAAACTTTCAAGAACATTAGGCAGAAATTCTAAACTAAGGCAGAAACATCTTTTCAGATTACTTTCCATTTTTCAAGTTCCAGAGAGAGCTAAAACTACCTTGCAAATCACGAGTCAGAAACATGGTCTGCAGAACATATTTGTGCAAAACTATTAACATTACGGGTCTTCTTTCTGTCAGGGAATCACCCATGATGTGACTTGATGTTATTTGTAATTGGCCTACTAATAGTTTATGAAAACACATTTCAGCATCAATGTCATTTGCAAATGTTTCTTTGCACCGATGGCTTCAGCCATTTGGTGTTCGTTATTCAATGACTGCACTCCTCATCCATGCTTCCAGCGAACTGTCTGTTCCCTGTATAGATGCTGAAGTAAGGCAAAGAGCAAAAGAGCAAGCGTTGGCACAAAAGCAAATGAGGAACGCAGGGTGCCCCTCATCCTGGAGAAGCACCAGGAAGCCACCACACAGCCAGAGGCTGATACTGGGTATTTCTGAGGACTTTGATTATACCATTAAAAAGAGGGGCAGAAAGAGGTAAGAAGTGAGATCAGAAAGCAGAATGAAAAAGAAATGCAGTTCACAATAAAAAGTGGGGAAAGAAAGTAACTGGAAAAGAAGGACATCTTAAAGTAATCTTAAATCTTAAAGAAATCTTAAACTTCTGCACTGATGGTTATTTGATCCCAGGAAGGAGCCTGGAAGGCTGCATGAAAAGCATAAGACTTAAAACATGAGAGGAATAAATGGGAAGTAGAGAAGATCAGTGATGATATCCAAAAAGACAGTGCTAATGAAGGGAAAGAAAATCCCAAACTAATTACGATAATAATTTTTTTTAAAAAGAACTAATGGGAAAGATCCCTTCACACAGAGTAACCAAGCAGTTGTGTGTGACAGATGCAGTGTCCATATCACCATTTGTGAATGTTGATTGAACAACAAGAGGAAATCAGAATTATACCTGTAAACTCCTGTATACACATTGGACCAAATGACTGGTTTGGACACACCTATGAATTTACTTTAACAAGTTCATTGGGAAGACTTCAAGCTTTCAGCTTCTATAGTCTGTCTATCAGCAACTTTTAACATCAATTTTCATTCACACCACATTCATTGCTAAATATGGGTTTGACTGTGTAACTGCATGTTGATCACTAATCAACTGCAATTGCGTTGGTTACAAGACTTTTTGTTGTTGTTGATTTGCATTGGAGCCACATACAAAGTGCAGGCTTTGGGAATATAAAATCACTAGAAATGTCAATGCTTCCGTAGAGAACCATGGCTCAGCATACCTTACATTTCACTTAAAACTTCAGAGACAAAACATAGGCCAACCAAAATTCATGGAGGTGTTCTCATTTTAAATATTTTCTAGAACTTTAAATGAAAATCCAGGCTAACTTGTTTTTCTGTGCAAATCAAATTCCACTTTACTGAAATTGCATTTATTATGCATTAAGTATTTCTTGAAAAATATCTCACCTACTTCTTTATACTACTTTATTTTTATTTCTAATTGTATACAACTGGTATATAATTACTGTACACACACACGTATTTTTTCTTTCTGAGATTTAAATGTGTCTCTCCAGCCTTTGAAAGCTGTTCCTTGTTAACTCTGCTTTGTAGCTGCACAGCCTTGCAGTCAACAGTTAGTCTTAACACTAAATTCAAACTTCTAGTTATAGGTGAACCTGGTTCAGCAAAATAACCTCTTCATAGACTCAAAAAATTACAGATTTTCTTTGACTTAAGGAGACTAATCCTTTTTATGGCGCTAAATGACTAGACTCTCCCATTGGTTAGATTATCAAGTGTTCTTGAGTATTTAGAGATAGTTTTACAAGTCCTCTGTGAGCTACCTGGTATACAGTGGAGATCATTAGCGTTAGAAGTGAACATAAAAATGCATCTGTTTCACAGAAATATAAATGTGTCTTCTGAAGCATGCTGTCACTGCTCAGGTCAAAGATTTGGGATTCTATGATTGGGCCAAGATAGAAAATAATAGGCATAGGACCCATTTTTAATGTGCTTTTATCTACTTATACGCAGCATAAACAAAACAAAACAAACCCAAAATAAAGCAATGAGCCGGTAAGTGGTGTAAAGAGCCTAGTAAACAAAAAATGTTGTTAAATGCTTTATTTTCTATCTGTCCTTGTAGTAAGTAATAAAATTAAAATGGGATGGCTGAGAATAATTTTAAAACTAGCCAACATATTTTTAAAATCATCCTGCATTCTGCAACCAAGGATTTCCAGACATTTTAAAAACTGGGCAAGTATCCCTACATTCATTTTGCATTTTAGATGGAACAAATGAGGTAATTATATTAATAAGGCAGAACAATTCTGCTCTGTTGCTGCCTGCATTAACTCAGTTTGTAATGTAATTAAACTTAAAGACAACAAATTGTATTAATGCCAAGTCTGAGTGAGAAATTTGGGACAAATTCTTAGGAATGTAGGGAAGGCTTACATGGACACACACTTATAACTGCCTTCTCTGATCAAAGCCTGATACGAGGTGAATTGGATTGAGAAGGTCAAAGTGGGTGATGTCCACTTCCAATGATGTCCATAATTTAATAATTTGGTCATAAACATGGATCTAGTTTGTGAAACAGTGAATAACAACCTACAATTGAAAATTATGGATACAAACACCAACAATAATTTTATTCAAGTATATTAATTAGAGCGAGTATTTAATGCATTTTTTTTAACTCTTAAGAGACTAGGTACATGGAATTGCTTTGTCTGACCTAAACTGACCTGAACTACCGTATGCTGGACAAGTTAATATTAAAGACTGTCAGTGAATTGTAAATCTACAATAAGACCTTTCTTTCATCCTCTAGTTTTGCATTCTATATTCTTGTTAAAAGGAGCCTAATGACAAGTCAGCCTGTGAAAATTCAGAAAGATACAACCAGTAATCTCTTTGAAATTAAGGCCAAGGGTTTGCAATCTTTGCCAATTAAAAAAAAAAAAAAAAAAAAAAAGCTTTGATTTTGACTGTTAAATTGTGTTAAACATTTTCCTTGGTGAAATTTTTAACAATTCAAACAAAGGCTGCATTGTATTAATAGTTATTACCCCACTGCCTTTGCAGTTGAAACCAATCTGAGTCTGACCTTCAGGTACAGGTCAGTGCCTTCCTCATTAGGCTCCATTTATATAAATGGAAAGATAAATTTGGGCCAATGCATTTTCAAAGTCAACTGAAGTGAATTTTTTTTCTCTCCCCTGGTTTCCCCTTCTGTTCAATAAACGAACACCTATAAATACCACTAGATTATTTTAGATAATATGATTTATCTAGCAAACAGACACATTTCTTCAGGAAAATGGCTACCTGAAGACAGAAATATCTAATCAATATTGTTCACAGAATATTGCAATTTTATTGAAAATTTGTGGGCTTGTACCTATATGAGGAAACAAATTATGTTTATATCACAACTGTTGGTTCCGCATTAGTAGATTCTCTCCTCCCTCACTGACCACATATCACTGCACTGCTGGAAGCCGTGAATTTTTCCAGGGTACGTAAATATGCTTCTCAGCTACGACTTTCTGAAATTAAGTGGAGACAATCTTGTCTCTTAATGTCATAGAAGACAGGAAGGATTGCAGGGAAAATCATAAAAATTCAAGGTATGAAGAGCTAGCAGAACTCTGCAGAAGCAACACGTTCGTGGATCAAGAGCCAGAAAATAATCTTATTCTCTTCTTCAAGGTACAAATTTAGCAGATTGTCTTGAGAAGACTAGCAAGGCTTCAGGCTTCAAAAGGAGGAGCTGAAGAGCATTAATTAAAAAAATAGAAACTCTGCTCTCCTAAAATGAGCATCTGGTCTGGATTTAGTAGAGAGGATTATGTCCTGAATGAGTTGAGCTTTCTGAATTTCACATGAAAAGTTGGAAAGACATTCTCCACCCTCATCCACATCTTGCCTTTTTTCCTACACATACAAGAGAATAAATGGTTCTTATATGTGTCCATTTTTCAACCCATTTCTTTCACAGTAAATGTACAACCTCTCTTTTTCAATTAATGCTAACTCTGAGCATTATCACTGGGGAGAACAGAGGCACCAGCTTTGCTTCTCTGCAAATATGTTGTAGGCAGATGAGCTCACATCTGCCACTTTGCTAGAGAGCTTATCCTATAGATAAGGCACAAGCAGATGGATTTCCCAATCCAGACTAATTCTGAGGGCAAATCAGCTACCCAGAAACACCCAAAAATCCAGCACCTCAGAGGAGCAGTTAGAACAGCAGAATGACTTCTTTGGAAATAGTCACATAATCCTAGAGTGTATGTTTAATGGATTTAAACTGGAAGAGGGTAGATTTAGACTAGGAAGAAATGTTTTCCTGTGAGGGTGGTGAGGCAGTGGCCCAGGTTGCCCAGGGAAGCTGTGGATGACCCATCCCTGGAGGGGTTCAAGGCCAGGCTGGATGAGGCTTTGAGCAACCTGGGCTAGTGGGAGGTGTCCCTGCCCATGGCAGGGGGTTGGAACTGGATGATCTTTAAGGTCCCTTTCAGCCCAAACCCTTCTGTGATTCTATGTAGCTTCAGGCCAGATGTGGATAGATATCTGTTAATAGCAGCATCCCATAAAGCAAAACTCTGCTATTTCATATTCAAAAACCACTGCACTTCTGAGACATTGAGTACCTTTTCCAGCACGCATGCTACAATTTTGGGGAGCCAGGAACTTAGAGTTTCTAACTGAGAAGCCAGACAGATGTGTGTTTATAAAATCTGTATGAACAGACTTTGCTCTCCTCAGAACAAAAATCATCCCCAGGGCCATTTCCCAAAAGACTGGGCCTTACACTCTCAAAGATTGAGCCCTACAAGAAGACATGCAACTGCAGACAGTTTAGCTGGGACCCTTGGCAGAAACACGGCGTTTATCACTGCTAGTAAATGTTCACACAACGGTACTCACAAGTAGCATTTAATCTCATGTCTAGTTAGCCAAAAGTCCACCTCCGAGCACCAGGACAAGTATGTCTCGATTAGACAAAACTTCAGTCCTTCATCAATGTGACATCTCTACATACAAGGACCATATTTTTCTAGGACCCTTCAAATACCACAGCTTGTAATACATCCTTGTTTTTTACCTTCAGGACACTCAGAGACTAGGTTCTGCATACCAGAAATGCTACCAGAAATTATATGAGTCCTTAAGGCTCAGAATGTCATTTTCACCAAGGCAAAAGTCTTCTGGGGAAAAAAAAAAGGTTCTTACTCTGGTTCAAAAATATGAAAAAAAACCTGCACAGGAATGAAGAAACATCATAAATCTCATCATTTTCTGATAGAAGAGCTGTCTGAGCATGCTTCACGAAATTTTCTTCTCTAACATACACACGCAGAAATATAGTTAAAAAACTACATTTCATTGAGCATTTAATTCTCTAGAGAAATAAGAGAATGGCAAATGCTGTTTAAGACATGTTCATTCAATGCCCTTCAAAAAGCTCTCTTCTACAATGTTAATATGGGATGATTCTGAAATTGTTTCGTCTGGCATTCCAGCTGTGCCACAGTTTCACAAGAAATACTGAGAACATTTACCTCATCTTTTCCCCTTCCAGAACGAGTGTAATGGTATACAAGTAGCACATCTATAAAACAACTAACTGCCATTTTTAAAATATGCTGGATTTCAGAACAATCATTGTCATGACTGTGCATCATGAGAAGCTTTACATGGTACCATATTTAAAGAGAAAAATCACAAAATGAATGAGAGGACCATCTATAAAAAGTACAACAAAAGAATCACATTGCTGGAAGGAAGAAGCTGCCAGCAGATGTCAAGGACATCTACTAAACTCACCTGGAAGCTGTTCAGTGGGACAGGGAACTCATTAGAGCTCACCACAGATGTGTCTGTGATCACACATCATCTTCCTGCCAAATCAGCATTTCTCACCCTACATCTATTGGGGACGGTAGGACTATACATGGTCTGGGCAACGATTTAGTTTCCTTTGGGGTCTTTGAAATTACTATTGGAATGGAAATATAGTTTTCACAACTGATTGTACTCGGATTCCAAGATAAGAAGGTTGAGAAGGTACAATTTCAACTGTTGCATCTAGTCAAATTTTCGTTTCATATGAGGGTTGAGCTGTCTCCTAAACTGGAGTTGGAAATTTTGAGTAACAAGGAAGCCAAAACTTTCAGTATTTATTACAATAGGAAGACGATCTCCTTCCACTAGTAACAGCTGTAACCCTAATCCTGAGAAACAACTGGAGCAAAGTTAGAAGGAAGAAAACTGGCAGCATCATGGCTGAACAAGCACAAGGAATCAATGGGAGAAAGATGACCTGCACTGCACAACCCACTTCCCAGCGGAGTTCCCGCGTAAGTTAATGATGCTGCGGTGCAACTAAACCACAGTGTCCATATCTTGCTTTTCTTCCTGCATTAATAAGAAAATTAACAAGCTATTATTTAACAGGGAAAGCAATTAAAGTTGTAATGCTTTTAAAGGATACAGTTATTTTCCAGGAAGTGCTAACTACGTGTACTAAGGAAAACATCTCTTAACTAATGAAAACCTGGTGCTTTAAGGTAAAAATCCACCCCAGGAATCTGTCTCAAGAAAAACAACGTAGCAAATGTTCCACTTTGAAAAAGAAATACCTGTAATTCCTACAAACTGTTGTCTCCCCATATTTAACCTCAAAATGCTTACATTCATGAAAAAAATGTTGGCCTTGAAGAGATCTCAGACTGGATGTAAGTGTACAGTATTTAAGTGTAAACAGGATGGAAAGAGTTTAAACGGAAGTATTCTGTGGGAAAGAACTTGGCTTGCTGTATAATCTGCAAATCATTGAATGTTTTCACGCAGTAATTGCTGACCACAGCCAATAATTAACACTACAGTAAAAAGCTAGGAAGTGCATCCTCACTAACGTTTTCTTACAAGCCCATAAAATTTTAAAATTTATTTTGCCCCCTAGAGCAACAAGCAGTATTAGAAGTCCATTTCTGGACTGATATTGTCTTTCAGAAACCTGCTTTGTGTTTCTGACCGATGCCAAGCTACTAGATTAATTTTAATGCTTTAACTCATTAAACAGATTAAAGTAACAGCATAAACAAACAAAGGAAATAATTTTCCCTTCAGAAAATAGAAACATTCAGAATTTTGCATGTGATACTTTGGTAATAAACCAATTCTAACGGCTTTGAAAGCCAAACGTGAAATACATCATTCTACCTGCAATAAAGCTCGTACTACTTCACTGCAAATAAACTCTCACTGCAAAAAGCACTTTTCCAAATTCCTTGGAAAAATGAGATTTTTGCTACCAACATCTCTAACATCTATGTTTAAATCCAGCTACACAACATTACTCCAACGCACCCAAAAACTCTTAAGTCATGTAAAAACCTATAAGGTTACATTTGCGAAGTTACAGTATCACAGATTATTTATTCACACAGGGCTAAATAACAGCGATGGATGCCCTCCCACTTTGCTGCAAAATATTCCAAAATATCCTTGCTCTGAGCATTAATATATGCTTACTGTTAATCCACCATTAATATATGAGCCAGGCATAGACCCCTTCATTCAGGAAGGTATAACTGCTCAGGGATAAATCAAGTCCAGCCACAATTTTATCTTCCAGGACAGCAGTGAGCATAAGGCAGTTACCGTTATTATCAGGCAAGTAAACTGCTATTGTCAAGCAGGCACACAAATATGATCAAAAATAAATTGCTTGAAAACAACCAATTTAATTTATATGTCAGCTGGATCAAGGCCAAATGCATAGCAGAGTGAAGGAGTGAAATATGTTTTCAGGTAGTTTTCTCTTGGTGCATTTTAAATAAGAGTTATTTTCACAGACGAGCAGCTGATGTCTGCACAGGTCTGTAACTCATAATGTTGAAACAGTCCCAGTAAAAAAGAGTAATTGCCCCTTGTTCACAGATGGTTCTCTGCACACTTGTACGGTCTTTCAGTGTTCTGGGACAAACTAGTTGAAATGGTACAAAAAAACCCCCCACTTTGAATAGGCAAAATTAATAGATTCAGAGCGCATAGAATAATACAACTCCCAAGCATCATCATGTCACCCTTTTACAATTCTTACTGAATGTACATGATGCATACGGTATGACAGTCAATTTAAGGGCCGAGTGATCTGCAGAGATATGGATCTACAACCCATCTGAATGTGGTGTAAATATAGCAATAACTTTCCTCTTTCACTCATTAATACCTTAATTTTCTGTTTGCTCTCACAGTTTTTAAACGTTAGTAAAAACATTCAAGTGACTTCTCTTTTTTTGATGACAATGATGGGAACATTTAAATCAGCGTGGGCTACCAGGAGAGCAGTAGAAAAATGATTAGCATCTTTTATTTGATTCTAACAACTAAGCTCTGTGCATTTTCTAAAGAATGAAGTGTAGCAGCTGAACAAAATGCCTATTGTAACTCCAGGCAGGAGGAAGAAAAAGCTGCCTCTGGGAAGGAATTTATTAAACTTGTCCCCCTTCCCAGACCCACACTGAACTCAGAGTTACACAGCATGCATCCCATCTCCAGAAGAACATGATTTGCCTTTCAGTCAGATGCTTCCTGCTGCTGGCGAAACTTAAGCTGTGCTCCCTGAAAAGGTTCAACTCAAGAATTATTGCACTGCCATGGTTACAAGGCAAAATATATGGTAGGCTCAGGGGGCCACCAAAGGAAACTGGTTGTCTGAGAAGAAAAATGCCCTCTCTGTTTGGAATTTTTTATATAAAGGTATCTGTATGTACGTGACCTTTTGCACTTATGCGTGCTACATATCTGCAAAGTTTAGCTGAGTATCTCATAAACATCATAATAGTGACCTGTTTCACCCGCAGTGCACCGAGTGTGGTCCAACAGTTGGTAACATATTAGTGTTATCTACTAAGGACATTACAAGAACGTTTTTCCAGATATCAGTTCATTAAGTAAAGCAACTCTCTCTTGAAAAAAAATAGGAACTGTTAACAGCATCCTGTAACATTGTCAGTGCCTCCAACGTAACCAAAGAGCTCACAGCTATTTTAAAACCCAGAACTGTGAATCAAGGCCCCACCTAGATTTTCTTCAAAAGTAGGCACAAGGAGAGAGAGGTATCTCTTGAATGGAAAATAAGGTAGCCTTTCTAATGAGAGAACTGGAAGAAGCAATTTTTGAGAGACCCTAAAAGCTCTCCACTCCTGTACTGTGTGATAACATACGTGGTGTATATGGCAGGATCTGGCCCATAGCGTCCTCTTTAGGAATATGCTAAGCTTACCTAAGCAGGGATAGACAGAAAGGGGACGAAGTTATTAATGTAGACATCATCCATCCATCCATCCCCCTCCCTTGAATGCATAGGTACAGCACTGGGATTACTATCAATCAGATGTTTAGAGCCAAATCCCATAACTAGGAAGAGGAACACTTAAAGCAGCAAGAAATAGCCTCAGCAATAAGAATTTATATGAACAAGTATCCAAAAAGAGCAGACAGACAGTCTTTACCCAATGTCTACAAATGTAACAGTCGTAAAACAGTTATTAAAAGTAAAAATAAGCCAGAATGCTATTCTACAAGGAGACAAGCCATGGCTCACGCGTGGTCACTTGTGCGCACGAGAGCTTCAGTTACAAATAAGGGGATCTAAATTTACAAGATTTTTCACAGTTTATCACAAACTGTATACAGTACAGAACACCTAAGCATTTTTTTCTTGTGCACGTATACATACAGTCATAGAAAATGACTATAATGTATTTAATACATAGCTCCCAATCAGTCTTCAGGCATTGTGCTGTACAGTGCAGTGATAGACATGCTTTGCTAATCTAGTATCCTTTCTGAATGATCCTCCCAGATGCTTTTCTGTTCACACTGTGCAGTTAAACTTACTCTTCTCCACCTCCATATCACAAATTTTTTATGCTTTTTCCCAGAGCAGTTACACACATCAGTCATTGACTGTTTTTCTTGAACTCTTTCCTGCTTGACTACAGTTTTTTCCTTCTCTCTTTTTATATTCTCTTGCTTTTTTATTTAAAATATGAAGTACAAAAGATTGAGGCAAAACATGAGCCAAGGCAAAATATAGAGTGGTTTTCAACCCTACCGAAAACTGTGAGACTCTTCACAAAAGGTGTGTGTTTTCCTTATTTCAGTCTGACAGAATTTGTAGGTATAAGATACAGAAATTCCAAAAGGAAACCAGAACTGAAAAGCATATAGATTTAGAATTTTAATTTTTTTTTTCATTTTCTGACATGTTTTCTCATACTTGGAGAAGAATGGTTCTAAGAAAGTAGAACAGCTTTTAATGTACAATTGAACTTTCTTATTGTTTGATTTAGAAAGCAGCCTAATGAAGCTATGCTGTATTATGCATTTTAATAATTTTTAAATGTTAATAAATAATAATGAACTTTTAACTGTCTTCCAGAGAGTGTTTCTCTTCAGTGGAAATTTGAAAATCCAGGGTTATGATAGGAAAAAACAAGCATATTCTCCCTTGCTGACAAAAAAAATTTCATGGCTGCAACGGAGACAAATTTTATAAACTGATTAGGCAATAGAGATTTTGTCATTGCCATTCCTCCTAACATTCAAGAACATTATAAAAAGTTTCAGAAGTTCATTATAGCTAAACACAATTTCATACACATTTATATACTGATTTATACAACAGGTGAACATTTTATGCAGAGCAGAAGTTCTTGTGCTTTTGGCAAAACTAATAATTTTGTCATATACGATCACATGGCTTCAAAACAGGATAGTACACAGTCTGTAATTCAGTGTATAGCATCACGTCAAAATGTCTTTAATTAGCAAGCATATGGAAAGCTAAGATAGAACACTTTCATATGCAGAAACCCAAATCCATTGTAAATACCATGCAACTTTTGTCCTGATTATATATATTCAGTAGAAGATCCACTGAGGAGAAAAGCTAACCAGCCAAACTAGAAGTCTGAGCAGTAAAACATACTTTTCTTCAAAAGCAGTTTCAAGAAATTTCTGAATTACATGAGGAACATTTCCCTAGAGTGCTGCGTTTCCACCAGAAGCAACCACAGCTGGTATGCCTGGAGATCAGGCGAAACTTCTGCAAAGGTAAGGCACTGGAGGATTACCAAGAACGACCAGCTCAGCATATTCCACATGCCAAGAGAAGAGCCTGCATGCTCTGTAGCAGAAACTGCCTTTCAGATAACAACTGTCCAGTGAAGCCAAGTAGCATGATCTTAGGTTCAGATGAGAGAAAAAGAGAACATTTCAGCTACTACAACCTTCATGGCACAAGCTATTCTCTTCCATATGCGGGTGTGACGGGTTTACCCTTGGCTGGGAGCCAATCCCACACAACTGCTCTCTTGCTCTGCCCACTGCCCCCTCCCGGGTACGGCAGAGAGAATTAAAGGGGTAAGGAGAAAAAAAGACTTGTGGGCTGAGATAAGACCAATTTAATAACTAAACTACAGTAATATTAAAAATAATAATATATACAAATATGCAAATGAGTGATGCACGGTGACACTACTCACCACACAATGACCAAGGCTCAGCCTGTTCCCAGCCAATGATCCCAGAGCAGGGAGAGTCCCAAAGCCACACTCACAGAATGGAGATAACAGTCGGAGCGTCCCAGACTGAGAGCTGACCAAGGGAAGAAGACAACCCGGTGAGAGGGACCACCCCAAGAGAGCTGACATGGAAAGAGAGCTGACCCAGAGCCAGAAGGAATCTGGAACAACAAAGGACGAGCTTCTGGAGGGCCCTCACCTCTATACTGGGCATGACACGTATGTTATGGAATAGACTATTGGCCACTTTGGGCCTCAATCCTGAACCTGAGATAAAATCCCAGGCTAGCAACTGGGCTATGCTCCCTCCCAGCTTCTCCTGTCTAGCACAGCAGAGAAGCTGAAAATTTGACCTTGACTGTCCTGGCAACAGCTATAAAACATCACTGTTATCAGCTTTCTTCTCAGCACAAATCCAAAACAGAGCCTCTTGCTACCTACTATGAAGAAAGCTAACTCTGTCTCAGCTGAAACCAGGACACTAGGACGAGCCTGCTGTCCAAGTAGGTCAACCCACTGTTTGGCCACTGTGCACAGCCCCTTGGACTTTGGGAAATCACAGCACCACTATGTTTGTAAGTAAGCAAAAGGACCAGGTCAGGTACAGAACAGGACCGTGCATTTCTTAGTACTAAAAAGAAGGCAAGAAAAATATGAAGTAAACAAAACAGATGGTTAGTCTTTAAATTAGGCACACCACGTTATGTTATACGTACAGCACTTATCTTCCAAAAAAAATCAGAAAGCCTCCATATAGCAAATGTGATTTTAAAGAGATATATTGGCATGTCATTATTCTAGATGCTCAAAAAGTTCTTGCAAGGATGAAAGCATTTTGGGTGATGAGTTAAAGCATTTTAACACATCTCAGTTAAGCTACTAATTTTTCATGCTCTCAGATTGTACTTTAAAGTTACTGAAGTACTTTAAAGCACTTGTTCAAAATGTATTACAACGTTTATGACTCTCCAGTATTTCTAAAATATTACACTGCTTCTTTGAGTGGCATACATTTTACACCAAGACGGAATTTAAGCACATGGAAGGATTTGTATTTTACACGTAGCGTGCAGCTGGTGCCTCACTTGCCTTTCTGAAATGGAAGGACTAAAGCAGCAAGCTACAATTCATTTTATTAATAATAAAAACTGTGTAGAAGAAATCATTATGTCCCAGCTGATTACTAAAGCCTATTTAATAAAATGCATATTTTTGAATACTCGTAGGTACTGTAATGTTTGCGCTATTATTCAAGAACCATTAAGGACGATTGCGACAGTAGCTCTACTAAGCATTTTATAGTCTTCAGAGAGTATGTTTATCTTCTACAACTTTTGCTTTTTTATCATATTGTCCTAGTAATTCAGCATCAAGACAATGCCAACACTTCAATATATTGAAGTTGGAAGGACATTTTTCCGGAAAGGTGAAAAAAAATTTTCTGGCAAAAAGCCTACATCATCTACATGAATTATAAGCATTTTAAAATAATTTGCTGTCTCTAGGTCTCTCTAACCTTGCGAGGAAATTTTTAAGTGTTTCAGAAGCAAATCTACATAAATGCAATAAAAGGTTCAAATCTTGGATTTGTACTTCCCAAAGTACCTTTTTGCCATTAGCTTTCGGTTTTAATGGCAAAAAGAAATGGAGCCTTTACTCTAGGTATTTGAAATAACAGCATCTCAATACAATTCTTCAGATTGAAACACTCATTAGCTAAGCAAAGTGAAAATACAAAGGTGACGTAAAGGCAACAGAAAGCAACTGTGAGCTTGACTGGTTTGGAGGGTGCATCCCCCAGATGGACCCTGGCCAGGACAGCTGGCTACAACTTCAGAATTTGTAGCTAACCATACCGTGAGGGTAGCTGGCTGCTTCATGGATCTGAGGACAGTTGATGGGAATGCATTTTGGACCCCAGGCTAATGTACGTCTGTCAGAGGTCCAGAATCTATTTCAACAGCTAGAAGCATGGTGGTATGAATTTTGGGTAAATGAATTACTTTGAAAAACTGTGTACATTGTATCACATTTCCAAGACTACAGCTTCTCATAAAGTTTAGATCTAGATTTTTGACCTTTGATGTCTGTCCTTCTCAAACCTCTCCCATAGAAATGGCCTTCGGTTACAACCAGGATCTAAATCTTCCCAGAGTCTAAGGCTGTTCAGTTATGCCAACCAGTAAAGGTATTTTATGTTTAAAACCAAAATCATTTTTAGGCTATATGTTGTGTCATGACATTTGGCAGGAAAAAGAAAAAAAAAAAAAGCCTAAGTACTTATCCCTCAATGTCTACACTAGTTCTCGTGGCAGAAGTATTGAACACAATATATTTCCCACTGTGAAGGAATGCACTTCTGCACAAAGGTAAATGTTTTCTTTTGACCTGTCTGTTATGACAGTAAACATTATCAAGTGTACCAAGGGCAGAGTGGAAATAATGGGATAACTTCTTCAGAAAAAGGAATTATGGAAAAAAACCCCCTAAAATTATTAAGAAAATAAACTATTTAAGGCAAGTGCGACACACAAGTAAGAATAATCAGCATCTCTGGGACAGCTACCACACAGCGCTTCTATCTGTAGACTGCTTTTAGATGACAAAATATTCTTGATTCATGTTACGTGTTAAGTTCCTAAATATTTATAATTATGGCACCCATCTCACACACAACATAATCCATATTATAATCCATTAATGCTCCACACACAATAAAAAAAAAGAGAGTAATTTCTGTTAAGATACTTAGCATTACTTGATAATCCTCCCATGAGGACATTTCAGTCACTTTATCCTTGCAAATACAAAAGATTATTTAAGGTTTCTTTCTGTCATTTTTAAACATGTTCACTGTGGATTCCTGCTCTAGCATGGCATTCAGTGTATTTTTTTTTTTTTAAATAGTCCTCTGTGGGAGAAAGTTTTAGGGCATGAAAAACAGTTAAGAAAAAAAATACAGGTCTTGATAAGCTGAAAAAAATGTTTGCTAGATCTTACATGGAAGTTTTTCCCACAATGCTCATAAGAGTAACACATAAATTCTTTTATTTTCCTCAAAAAATCTAAGACTAACTAAAACTACCCTGGATTGAAAGATGAAATTAGTAAATTTTAAGAGAGGCATAGCACTTAACACTATTATATTGTACACTTAACTGAAAGAGCAAGAAAAATAAAAAAAATCTACAGGGTGGGTGTAACACATAGGAGACCTCAGACTTGAACTTATGAATTATCAGCAGTGATGGTTTTGATGTTCAGTGGTTACCATGAAAAGTAGTATAACAGCAATTTGCTAAATGTAGCATGGATGACTACCACAGTATCTTGTGCTTTGAAACCCACCTTTTCATCATGTTTACTTATATTTTATTTACCACAAACTTTTCATGGCCGATTTTTATTTTAAAAGTCTAGGTATTGAAAAAACTTAGGACAAACCTCCCTTTGCACCTTTATGGAGAGCTTTATCGAGCATCTTAAACATAACAAAAAAGCTTTCTGGACATTAAAATACAGTTTGTGTACCTTGCTGGTCATTGTCAAGCTTTGCTGAGATGGAGATCTGCTCTAGCACCAGAAAATTACAGTGACTAATTGTGTAGGTAGGAAAAATGAAATGCCTGTATTTCTTTATTTTTTTTTAAATAATGGGTTTTTTCCTCACATCCCCATCAAAAGCAGGTAAGGTGGAGAGGACATCAAGTTCGTAAACACAGAATGGACAGTTTCGAGACAAAAAAAGTAGACAAGTTCCTGGATATACAAGGACTTTTTTTTTCCGCCCTCTAGGCTGCCTCAAAAGTTTGTGTCTTCTTTTCCCCAATGTTAATCACTCTAATAAAAGGTGCCTATAAACCTGCCAATGCCCTCAGGCCACCACAACTACAATAAAAATACCAGAAGAGGAAAGAAAGGAAAACAAAGGCTGAAGAGTTTCTTATACCTAGTTCTTTTGCCTTTTTTCCACTAATTAAAAATTGTTGTTATATAATTTTCTCTTGGCAGTTGGTTCTTCAGTGAAACAGTAGAAAGTACTTCTGGCTTCCTAGCATGATTTCCCAGCTGTTCTGGGAGGCAGGTGAAGAACGTTATCGGAGTCACAAAGGGATGGTTGCTCAGAACACTCCCACCTCTGTTCCTCCCCGTCCCCCCTCCCCCAGTTCAAAAAGCACATTTCATTAAACAGGAGAGCCCTTAGACTAACTTCACGTTAATGACTGAATCTGCCAAAGGCTTATTGCTATCCGGACACTGAACAGAAAAAATATTTCACCATGTTGATCAAGATTCTAAACTTTTCAACTTACTATTACGAATATTACGAAATTCTTTTATAATTCTCTTTTTCATTCCTCTTCTCCTCTCAGCCTTCCTTTGCCTAATCTTATTTCTGTTCTTTTTTCTTATTTCTTTGCCTCTCAACTCCATTTAAACTAACCTGCTCTCTCACCACCTGTCCTATGCTGCTTTTCATTTATTTTCCATTTCTAGAAAGTCCTTCCTTCCAGCACTCACTTCTGCAGGAAGATAAGATATACATGAATATATAAAGCAAAATTCCGCTTTCATTGGCATTGACAACAGAGCTCCCACCGACATCAGCACAGTCAGGATTTTAGTTGTGTACTGACATTTGATGTGAAACTTTCAAATAGTTTTCCCCGTTGTTTGCAATAAATGTACGTGGATTTTTGGTAAAAAATAAGTTCAGGAAAGTGAAACTGCAGGCCCTATTTGGGAAGGTAAAAATCCACACATAATATATAGAAGTAGGAATCATGAGACATTTTTCTGAGTGTATTTTCTTTTAGATATGACATACCTCAAAGTTTTGCAGCTGTAAGCCTTTTCGTCCTT
>NW_010112578.1:0-5200 GCF_000699245.1 Pterocles gutturalis | reverse complement strand
TGTCCACTCAGGTAACAGGCAACTCTCCCAAATTCCAGGCTGCTGAAGTGGGTGCTGCATTAAAAGGTCATAACCCAAGAGCCATTAGAAAACTGTTTTCCCTGTACCTGTATGTCGTGGTTTAAGCCCACTTGGAATAATCACCATACAGCCGTTCACTCACTCCTCCCTCACACGAGGAGAATTGTGAGAGCAAAGGTAAAAACCCTACTCACTCCTCCCTCACACGAGGAGAATTGCGAGAACAAAGGTAAAAACCCTGTGGGTGGAGGCAAGGACAGAGAGGGATCATTCACCTCTAATGGTCATGGGCAAAAAACACTCTAATCTTAAGGGGAGGGGGTAGGGGGGGATCGGTGGAATTGTTAACAATAAAAAAAAAAAAAAAAGAAGAGGATAACGAGAAGGAAAACCGCATCTTATAAAATACCTTCCCCTCACCTCCTCCCTTCTTCCCAGGCTCAGAGACTTTGCTCCCGATTTCTCTACCTCCTTCCTGCCAGTAGTGTAGGGGAGGAAGAATGGGGGGTGTGGTCAGTTCATCACACACTGTCTCTGCTGCTCTCTCCTCCTCAGGGGCAGGACTCCTCACACTCTTCCCCTGCTCCAGCCTGATCCAACATGGCTGCAGGTGGATATCAGCTCCATCGTTACTGTCCATGGCTGCAGGTGGATCTGCTCCCCCATCACCTCGATGGCTGCAGGGGCACAGCTGCCTCTCCACGGGCTGCACCAGGGGCTGCAGGGGAATCTCTGCTCCGGCACCTGGAGCACCTCCTCCCCTCCTTCTGCACCAACCTTCGTCTCTGCAGAGTTGTTTCTCTCACATCCCATCCCTCTCTCTGCTGCCAGTTCACAGCAGGTTTGGGGTTTTTCTCCTGTCTTAACTATGTTCTCCCAGAGGTGCTCCCACTATTGCTGGTGGGCTCAGCCTTGGCCAGAGGTGGGTCTGACTTGGAGCTGGGGAAGCTTCCAACAGCTTCGCTCAGGAGCCATCCCTGTAGTTCCCCCACCCCAAAACACTGTATCACTGTCCCATTGTCCCAGGTAGTTTTTGTTGTTAGCTATCAGTTACTTGTCAAACTAGCTACTAAATGCCTTCTGTTAGACATGTGTAAATATAGTTCACCTTAAAGTCCAATCTCACTCATTAAAATTTAAGTCAAGATGTCCTCCTCTTATCTTTTGAGTCACTCTAGATTCTTGCTAGTGAAACAGTGCGGTATTGGGAATTTTGTTTTTCAATGTCAACAACCGAATTCTTTCCAATATTCTGTCATTCTGCTACCTTTCCTCCAGTAGGAATAGCCTAGCATGGATAGCATGGAGAGTTTTGTCCTTACAGATTGTTACTTTATTCAAACAGCTGGTACTTACACACCAGAAATAAGGCTGATGGTAGAAAAAGACTTTGTGAAGCCGTATATCAGGACGAAAGTTTTATAGCTTTAGCGCTGCTTACAAATCAATTCCTCTGAGTTGGGCTACCATTAGTAGCTTTTACGATTGCCTAGAGCTGTGTCATTCACCGCTATTTTGACACATTAATGCATTAATGGTATGCGCAGCCTGACATAACTTCTCTGAAGTACTATTACAGTAATTACTAGGAGTCTTCAATATGACACGCAAAGTTAAGAAAGGTGACAAAAGAGTATGTAGATACTCAGACAATCTTAAAACATTCATTCAACACTGACAGCACATAATTAAGAAACTACAAAAACATTGAGACAAGGATTGTCTGCTGTGTATACTGTCAGAGAAAACAAGCATGAATGAAAAAGGCAATTATGTGAAAATGATGGCTGATGCTAACAAACCATTCTGCTTCAGTAAAAAGAGGTTAAGAGATTCAAAGCAAAAAGTACTAGGTTTGCTCAATTCAGTTCTTTCACAGAGAAAAACGTTGAAGTTCATTAGCGCTGAGTGAAAATGACGCCAATTTTTGAAGGCATTCAGGAGGCAGCAGATGGTAGTAAAGAATCCTGAGTCTGTGTTTAGAACCTTGGAAACTCAGAACAAAATGCATTTCTGGATTTCTTCAATTATCACAGATGTCTCCTAAAGTAAATTAGTGAGAGCGTGGAACATTATCTGGAAAACACATCTCTGCCATTACAAATCATTTCACTTCATTCTTTCTCAATCAGGTTTGTTTTTCCTAAGCATTACTTTGAATCACATATTAAGAACACTGAACATTACTTCCTCTTTTCTTTTCATCCCCCATGTTTTGTTTAATAAACTGGTTCAATGGATCAAGTACCTTAATATCAAAATTCCTCAGCCGTCCTTCCTTCACTTGGAACCAGGGACGATCAGTATCTTGGCAACTCATTGTCTCATGGTCTGTTGGCTGGGGTGCTGCATAGGAGTAATTCCTTGGACAACATCTTCACGATGTTGTGCGATGGCTGCTTGTGAGCAAACGAGCCTGGAGTGCTTCTGGCTTGAGGCTACACACAGGTATCCTTTGGATTCTGAAGTCTTTATAATACATTTAAATGTCATCCTTAAGATCAAGAAATCACCATTCTTAGAGATAACAGAGTTTCAGAAACACTCTGTAGGTTGTTCACTCTCAGTATACACATGAAAAGAAATATAAAACTATGTGATGTTAATTAAAAAAATTATTCTTCTAAAAGCCATTCAGTACATTCAAAGTTACTCAAGGTCGATTTTTTGCTTTTGTATAAATAATGAGGTTGAGTGGTCTTGAGCTTTTCACAAGGTTTATTTTACTTTGTGAAACATGTCTTGAACACTTCCCTTCCTGCCTAAGAATCAGCTGTAACAGTCCACTATTTCTTTCACAGCCCAGTCTGCAAAAGCCGGGCCAAGAAACAGCCTTCCTTAAACTCCTGTTTGATTCTTGTACTATAACCATTTTCAATAGTTAACTCCTTTAGGAAAACATATTTTCAAATCACCATACCTAAAGCTAAGTCAGTGTTTTGCAAGAACAAGAGCTGATTAAGGACATCAACACTTGGCTGTTAATTGTTTACAGCCATAAACTATTTCTATATTTATCCAAAGACACACTTTAAATCACTGCAGTTTATTTCATAATCTGAAATGAACAGCAAGAATACGGGTGATATTTTAACTGATTCATAAATATTTAAAAGTCTGATGATTTTCTGTCATATCTTTCTGCAATCTGTTTTTCATAAGCACTGAATTTAGCGACAGGTTATTTTCAGTAAAATAGCACAATTATCATTCTCCTAGAAAAACAGTTAAAATAGCACAGAAAATCTTTAAGACTAGGAAGTTCCTTAGTATGATTTATTACCTAAAAGGTACTAATGTATTTCAGAACCATGCCAGAGCTGTATTTCTGTTGTTCCTATTAAGAAATCCTAGCTTCCAGCTTGTCAGTTTGATATATGGTTCTTCATATGTCTCATGTTTTTCATTATTGTCATAAGGACAAAGTGAATTTGACAGCAATACTTACTTCTAGTCTGCCAAGACAAGAATATTTGAACACTGATTAGTAAGGAAAGCAACTAAGAAAAGAGTGCTTTAATAAATAGCATAGTATTAAAAAAAACAAAATCCCAGAGGGTCTTTCTGGGGAAAAAATTAAATTGAAAAAAAAAGCTTTACCTCATCTCTCTACAGTATACAGAAATTTTACATTTAAATGTAAACTAATTCCATAGACAAGTTTTTACCTGTGAGGAATAATCAACCAGTTTAACCAAATTAACCAGTGCTACACATCAGCACATCAAGCACTACACGAGAATATATAAATACATACATCTACAAATATAGATGTTTTGTCTGCCATTCCCTTCTCCCACCAGAACTAGGTGCTTTTAAATAACTAGACATTTGAAGCAGAAGACACTCAGTGGTATTCCTCTACCAATTAAATGCTTTGCAGCTATACCCAGTACACCCAGTTCTCTGATAATATTGCAAGTGATTCAAAGGTAATGCACTGTAACAGTACAGTACTGACTATTGCTCGTGACTGGCTGAACACGTTAGCTCTACTCAGCATCCAGCCTCTGTGGAATGACCAACCTGTCATCCTATCACTAGTCCATCAACAAAGCTGCTTTAAAGAAAGAATGAATATTTGAATGTCATAAACTTGTTCCATTTGCATGTCTACCATTCCCCAGAACTAAACCAGCAAAAGCAAAATCCTGCAAAATGCTCCTTCCAATTTCATAAAAACTATTAAAAAATAATTATTCTGATGACATCATGCTGTGATGACAGACTCATATAATACAGAGTTAGAAATAATATTCCTGTATGTCAATGGCAACTTAATAGGCATATGCTCCTGAAAACAAATCAAAGCTCCTCTGGGAAGAAAACGTATTTTCGGGACAAATGAAAAACCAACCAAAACAAGAAAACATTTGGTTACCCAGACTGAAGTTGCTTTCTTAAGAGAGTCAATTTAAGGAGATCTTGAAGTTACTCTGTTGCATCAGACTGTTCAGAAAGGATAACAGCTTCCTTCCACATAGGAAATGAAAGATAAAATGAAAGTTATATGTAGCATAGTACAACACTACAGAAGAATTAACTACTTTCTTGACACAGACTTTGAATTACACAACACAAACACATCCACATGAACAGAAGCATTGCGCACCTAGAAACATCCAAACATTGCGTTCGACTAAAAACACAGAAAGCAATTCTAGCACATGCCAGGTGAGAACAAACAAGTATAGAAACAAAGACTAAAGATTTACATATGCATTTTATACTGTAGATTATGATCAAAGGGTTCAATGTTAGACTTTACTACTGTAGTGGGCTTTTTCAAGTATGTCTAAAAGTAACAAATACCATTGCAGAAACAGATAATTTTAAAAACAACTTTGGA
Source organism: Pterocles gutturalis (assembly GCF_000699245.1). Taxonomy (NCBI): domain Eukaryota; kingdom Metazoa; phylum Chordata; class Aves; order Pterocliformes; family Pteroclidae; genus Pterocles; species Pterocles gutturalis. Next base: position 330 of record NW_010112578.1, on the reverse strand, counting down.
CTATCTAATGTAAAAAAGTGTTTATAGGTGAATTAACCTGTCCTGCACAAATGAAAAACAGAGTTTCAACTCCACACAGTTAGGAAGGATTCAGATGCACTACTTCTGGAGTTAGCACAAGCACCTTTGTTTAGATTTCTCTCTTTCAACAACAGCTATTTCTTTTTAATGCCATTTTAAGAGCTATATCATAAAGCACTTTTTGCTATAGCACATCATAAATCTTCACAGCATCCCAGGACGTGGGCCAAGCTCTAGACTAGTCACTCCAGGAAGGCTAAGACATATGAACTGCACACAGATAAACATAGAATCATAGAATCATAGAAT
>NW_010112577.1:85898-86149 GCF_000699245.1 Pterocles gutturalis | reverse complement strand
AAGCCGAGCAGGTGGCTGGACAGCCGGACTGATCTGCCCGAGCTGGGCCCTGCCCGGGGCCGTGCCAACCCATTGTTCCGTGCCCCTTCTTCAATGTGTTATTGGCAGAGGCGCCGATTGGCTCAGCCCTGGCCTGGGGTGGGTCCAGCCTGAAGCTGGAAAACCTCTGTTTCTTACAGAGGCCAGGTGATGGTGACCTTCCCCCACTTCCCCCCCTACCAAACGCTTGGGGGGGGGGGGGGGGGGGGGCT
>NW_010112577.1:66795-85874 GCF_000699245.1 Pterocles gutturalis | reverse complement strand
GAGGCCAATCGTTAAGAGTCACTTAAAAAGGAGCCACCACTGTAACCCCTCCCTTGCCACCAGCAGCAGACTGGAGGCTAGGGGAACTCTTAGCAGTTGCTTTAAGGAGCCAGTATGCCTCTCCCTGCTACCAGACAAAACCCACACACAAAACCAATATTTTTAACCGGTCTTCCTTGTTTTTCTTTTCTTTTTTTTTTTTGTTTGTAATTTAATTCGAAAACATAGGGTTAGTTAGTGACTTAAGGAGGCTTTTTTAAAATCTTGGTTTGTGAACTGCCTGTCTGTTTTCCACTCTCCCCTAAGGATGGAATTCAGATGCATGCTCTCTAGTTTCTGTGCTGGAAGACAGACTTTTAATATTAAGAAGTGAGTTTCTAGATATGATGACCTGAAATATCCATGTATTAAGAGTCATCAGTTTGACTAATGGCACACCATGGCTACAGATCATCCTAAGCACCTCTTCAAAGTGTCATTTTTCCAGCTCAGTTGATTTCTGACATATCTCACTTTATCAGCCATTGAAGTGGAAATTTCATCACTCTTTTACGCCTTTTGAGTTTTTCTTAGTATTTGTTTGTAATAGGTTTTATGGGTGATTAGTTGTGTGAATTGTGAGTATTTTTTGTGGACAAGAGGTTTTCTTAATTTCTGCATGTCGCACTTAGGCTTTTTAATCTGCTTGTTACATTTATCAGCTGAATTTGCTTTGTTCTTTTGCTATTAAGAGGCATTGAAGTACTATACCTACTGCAAATTGTAACTAACGTAATATTTATGTTAGTAAAAAATTACAGATTAAAAGGAAATTATGATGAAATTAAAATAATGACACTTACAGTAATGTATCTATTCAGCAGCACTACTTCGATGTTATTTTTAGCAACTGTTGTCAATGCTGAGAACAGGCACCACCTTGACTCACAGCCCTTAAAATCCTCTTCTTATTTCAGGCAGAAGTTTAAGCCTGCTTCTTCTCAGAAGAATTGTCTTACAATTCTTTTACTGCCTGTGTTTATGTAGCAGTGTATCATGAAAGGAAATTTGTTCCCGATCTTAAGCAAGCGTTCAGATGGTGCTTGTATTAAGGGATCAATGTGAAAGGATCAATGATTCTTAATTCATAATAATAGTAATTAGTAATAAAAATAATAGTAATTCAATAATGGTAATGCAGGCTTTTGAATGCAGCTGAAAATACTGTCATTCTTAGGAATTCCTAAATTGTTAGGTTTAAGTGTTAGGGGGAGGGAAGGTTGTGGTATGAAATACCTAAGTTCCTTCCATGACTCAGTTTTGCTGGCCTCAGGGAGGGAAGAAGGGTTCAGCTCTGAGCAGCATGCTGCTTTCTTTACTGTTCCTTTTCCTTGTGAGACTGAGTGGGAGAGGTCTTGTTTGGCTTTCCTTATAACAGTATTTCATACCCTGTTGCTGTTTTTCTGTAACAAAAAGATTAACTAGTTTTATCCTCTCAGTTTTAAAACCTTTTCTATTCCAGCACTGTATATATTATAATAATGACTCATTATTCTCATAATTAGTTCCATTTTTGCTTTGTATGTTTTGAGATGTCTAAAATGGATATACACATTGAAAGAGAATATAATACGCACTACAGTAGGTCTGTAAATCGACCCAAATAGTGACATAATCTTTTGTATACAATTATATCTTCATGTTGGTAACAAACACCGTTTATTTCCTACCTTTTTACTACATTGCGGCTACGTAACCTTTTAGATATCAAAGGGCATAAAATATTGAGGTATATTTAGACTTCTTCCTCAGTTACCTTGGTGTTCATCAGACCAGCTTTAATGCTGGAAGCAAGTTCTCAGAGTGAGAGATGAAGAAGGGAGCATTGCATGTGTTAGGCAGGATTGCTATCCTGTTGCCAAACTGGAATAACCCTTTAGGGAACTCGGAGCCAAAGCTGCTGAATTAAATGCAATAATTTTCCGTAACAGTTCAAAAGGCCCGCAGGCATGCTAAAGTTGTAGCTGTGTGTTTTAGATAACACTTGTAGCATGACCCTAAAGCCTCGTTTACATCTTGGCAATTAAAATATATGGTACAGTTTATGTCTGTTGTACTTATCCTATATTGCAGTGTAGGGCTTTAGTGTTGAAGCTTTTTTATTGAAAAAAGTTAAGTAACTTGGTTTTTTTTCCTTTTTTCACTACAGTGACTTTATTTCACATTGCAATAGGTGATTAAGAGGAACTACTGAAAGGCTGTCCTGGGGAATTTTAAATACGGTGTAAAACCTGTACCACTGTATCTGAGACTTCAGTCATCAAAGCTTCTACTGTAGCTTCTACACTTGTGCTCTGTTTTGGTGTTTACACTTGGGTTCTCTGCAACACTTAAAGAAAGAATTATGATAATTTACTTGTTTTAATTACTATTTGTAAATACCTTATTTGGCTTGGTAATTAAATATTGTTCTAAATGTGCTAACGATGTCAGAGGTCTTCATAGTAGCCTGGAACATTAGGGAATGAGCCCTGTGCTCCCAATGACCCAGTCATGTTCAAGAAATGCTTCTCTGGTTCTCCTGCTTCCCTTCTAAATTAAGCTAAAAGAAATATGTAAGTATTATGTTAAAAATGGGCATCTCCTCTTTATGGTTTTGAACTGTTTTTAAAATTTGGAGTGACACTGGGCAAGTTCAGTCTGACTGAGGCTGCACTCAGCTCAGTGATGTACACAAATGGGATGGGCATGACTATATAAGAGCTGACATGTCAGTCTGATTAGCATACACTCTCCTGTTTAATCCAACCAGGAGCCTGTAACATTGGACAGATCACTGAAAAGGTTATGGGAGATCCCAATGGTCAGTGACACAGATGAGCATCCTCAGTGTTTATACTTAGTAAAGCATTAGACAGAAACTTGAAGTAGTGGCATGCACCAGCAAAATCTTTTTTGATTTTTCTTCGGTATGTGCAAGCCATTTCACATTAACATTGTAATACAACATATAACAGTATTTAGCATGGCTGTTTTGACATCATTTTTTGAGTGGGTGAGTTAGTAGTTCAATAGCTTTGTAAATATTGCTCTATGAAAGTCCTTTCATTTAATTGGAGCGAAGCTATTCAATGGACATAAATACTGACATATGGGCAAAAATTACTTGCAGATGAAGGCAAGTGTTTCTGTAACATGTCACAAAATAAATTTAATTTTATTTGGTTTAAAATTTTAATCTGATTTGTCAAAAAAAACTGTTCATGCATCAAATGACTTGCTGTGTTCACTTGCGTTTGTATTGAACTCATTACCAATATTTTGTCTGAGCTTCTTCTAAGACATAGTAAAAGAAAGCTGGTCAGTGCATTCAGGTAACTCCCCCTGGGTTGCAGCTTTTCTGTTACAGGAAACAGTAGAAGAAAAAAGTGAAATATGTTCAAATTTGTGCAACAGCGGTTCATTTAAATGTGAAGATTTGAGTGGAAAAACAATATTTTAGCTAAGGTGATCTTTATAAGAAATGAACTGAGCAGATGCAGTAACTGAGAGTTGTGTGGGTTTTTTTTTTTTTCTTAAAATGTTTTTCTCGATAATTGAAAATATTTCTCTAAAGTTAGAGTTGGGGGTGTTTTTTTAAAAAGTGGGTGGAAGGGGAGGAGTTCATGATGGGACAATTAAGTCCTGCACAGTCCCACCGCAGTAGTAAGGCTTACAGTTGACATCTTGTAAGGCCAACTGCAAGTCTCCCTTGGCTTACTACTTAAACTCTAACACTGATATCTCTTTCTGTATTCTGCAAATATATTTGTGTTTTCTCTTTCTGTTTGTGTTCTGATCATGATAGAGAACATTTATTTGTAGACTGATCTGTAAGATAGCTTTTATTCTGTCTCCTTTCAGATACGTATATTAATTCACTGATTAAATAATTACAGAGGCATGAGCCTGAGGATGTTGTTCCCTAAAACTTGCTGAGAGATACTACTAATTTTTAAAGGTGAAGGTAATGGAAGATAAACAGGCATTTTGTATAATGCCAGATCCAAAAAGATCAGGTGCTTAAACTGTACGGGATTTATTTTTTTCCCCAAAATGCACACAAAAAATCCACTAGTCTTCATTATTGTGGCAGTGTAATCACTGTTAAAGTGTCTCCATAAGGTAGTGTGATTAAAGGGCTTGTATTGTTTTAACCTTTTCATTCTTTGCCTGGAGAGGCGATAGATAACCCAGAAAACTGCCTTTTGAAGTTTACTGAATTCATTGACTTCTGTGGGAAGCAGATCAGTACTTCCTCATGCTACAGCATAGATTAAATCTCTGAGGATTTTAGCTTGATGTAACAACAAAGTATTGTGCAAAGAAGGGTTTTGGTTTTGGTTTGGTGGTGTTGTGTTTTGGGTTTTTTTGGTTGTGGTTTGTTTTTGTTCTTTACGTTATAAAGGACCTTGGAAACTTGGAAAAAAAAACCAAAATTATTTCATCTTTGATGATGAATAGTGTATGTCAGTTTTCCCATGGCACAATTGAGAGACATTAGGAATTAGTGGCCCTTTAAAGTCTTGAAACGCTTAGATGAAAGGGGAGATATGCTTCCATGTGAAGTCTTTACACTGCAGAAGAATACCTGCGTGGATCTGTTAATAATGATTTTTAAAATCACGATTCAGCTTAGTGTTGATAAAACACAGAGTTTCTAAAATGTCAAGAAAATTGCTTTTACTTGGAAAAGAATTTGCATTCAAATCAAATACTTGAAAATCTGAGTGTTTCATATAAATTAAAAAGATGTGCTACGTGAGCATGCAGACACTTAAATAGTAATAAATGTAATAAACTATTCTGTTATAATACTTGTTTTTCTGATCATGTACAAATGTTTCTGTGTCTTTTTAACCCCTTCACATCTGAAAATATTATAAATATAGAAGAGAGTTTCCTTCAATGGAAGGCTTTGTAGCTTTGTCTTTGTTTAAAGACAAAGACATGCAGAGCTTTCCAGAGAATTTCAGAACGGAATTATAGAAGACTGGCTGCCATCCACAGACATGAATTACGGTTCTGTAATAAATGAAATATTTTCTAAAAATTTTTTCAGGAGTGACAGCTAATAACTTTGTTTGCTATTAAATGTTTAAAATGAAATAGGTGAAGAGTTCTAAAGCAAACTTGTTTTTGCTGAACAGAGTGCAAATGGAGCTGGCTGTTGCTTTGTGATATGTGCTGTAAACTGTCATTTTCATTCTACATCACAAAGGACTTGACTGATAGTACTTCATAAAATAATCACTTGTGGTATTTAAGTACTTGAAATTGAGGGGGCACCCAGGAGAATGTTCTCCTGGAGCCAAGGGAGAGAACCCCAATATGTAAGGTGTAGAAGAAGATTAAGGTTACAGCATTGGTGGATAAGGGAAGAGCAACTGATGTCATCTACCTGGTCTTGTGCAAAGCATTTGATGTTGTCCCACATGACATTCTTCTGTCTAAATTGGAGAGGCATGGAGTTGATGGATGGACCACCTGGTGGACAAGGAATTGGCTGGATAGTCACAATCAGAGTTGCAGTTAATGGCTCAGTGTCCAAGTGGAGACCGGTGACGCGTGGTGTTCCTCAGGGGTCAGTATTGGGACCAGTGTTGTTTAACATCTTTGTTGGAGACATGGACAGTGGGATGGAGTGCACCCTCAGCAAGTTTGCCGATGACACCAAGCTGTGTGGTGTGGTGGACACGCTGGAGGGAAGGGATGCCATCCAGAAGGACCTTGACAGGCTTGAGAGGTGGGCCAATGCAAACCTCATGAAATTTAACAAGGCCAAGTGCAAGGTCCTGAACATGGGTCGGGGCAACCCCAAGCATAAACACAAGTTGGGCAGGGAATGGATAGAGAGCAGCTCTGAGGAGAAGAATTTGGGGGTGTTGGTTGATGAGAAGCTCAACGTGAGCTTCTGCAGCCCAGAACTGTGTGTTTGCAGCCCAGTGACCAGCAGGTCGAAGGAGGTGATTCTCTCCCTCTACTCTGCTCTTGTGAGACCTCACCTGGAGTACTGTGTTCAGATGTGGGGCCCCCAACATAAAAAAGGCATGGATCTTTTGGAGTGAGTCCAGAGGAGGGCCACAAAGATGGTCAGAGGGCTGGAGCATTTCCCCTATGAGGACAGGCTGAGAGAGTTGGGGTTGTTCAGCCTGGAGAAGAGAAGGCTGCAGGGAAACCTTATAGCAGCCTTCCAGTACTTAACGGGGGGCTACAGGAGAGATGGGGTGGCACTCAGGGAGTGTAGTGATAGTATGAGAGGTAATGGTTTTAAGCTGAAAGAGGGCAGGTTTAGATTGGATATTAGGAAGATTTTTTTTCTTGTGAGGGTGGTGAAGCACTGGAAGAGGTTGCCCAGAGAAGTTGTGGATGCCCCATCCCTGGAGGTGTTCAAGGTCAGTCTGGATGAGGCTTTGAGCAACTTGGTCTAGTGGGAGGTGTCCCTGCCCATAGCAGGGAGGTTGGAACTAGATAGTCTTTGAAGTCCCTTTAATCCTAATCCATTCTATGATTGTGTAATAAATATCAAGGTCTCAGTTAACAGGTGCAGTTGCAAAGTATTTAAATAATCTAAACTGTTTTTCATTTATATGTTTTGTCAGCTGTTTAAAGGTAGAAGTTATATTATTTATTTTAGCCCTTTTATTTAAAGAATAAAAGCAAAATTTCTAAACTATTCCTTACTCTGTCAGAGATCTAGATATTTTGCTTAAGTGTGCAGGACCCGAGAGATGAAACTGAGAAGCCTTGTTTTGAAAAGGAAGTGGAATGAAACAGTAAAGAAAAATAAGTAGTAATAGAAATAAGATTCTTATTGTAATATTCCTTAAAAACTTTTGAGGCAAGGAAAAACAGTTTCTGACTGTCATTTACAAATCAAAGATTTACTTGCTTTCTAGCACAAGTTATACAGAATATACAGCTTTGGAGAAGTCTTCCTGCATGTCACCTGTAATGTATTTGTAGCTTGCTGTGAAATTATGTGTATATGTTCTTGATGATAACAATTTTATTAGAATAGAAAGAAGTTGTAGAAGTCTGTATATAAAAAAAAAAAACAAACCAGACATTAAAACCAGAAGTTTCTGACAAGCAGAAGGAAGTCAGACTTGCCATTAAAGCATGCATCCCTCTCAGAAAAAGAGAAAACAACTTACCTACATATCGACTTTAGGCAAGTAACATGTTCTTGAAGTTGAAAAGCTGTGTTTTTTTCCACCCAGTTCTCAGATCTTCTCATCTCTTGTATAAGAAAGATAAGTTTTCTGTTGTTGTTCACAAGAAATTATTTGCAATTTTTTTTTTTATCAGGGTAGCTCCTGCATGAAACCCTCAAAAGTCTTGTAAATGTTACAGAAGTGCATCTCACCCATTGTTGATCAGATCTTTACTTCTCTTCCAGATAGTTAGGAAAAAATCACAGCAATTAGAGAACATTGTGACACATCAGCGGTTGTCTTTCTAATTTTGTTATAGGTGAATGTAAGCTGAATGTAGAGAAGACTTCCAAAAAGCTGGACTGATGTGCACAGAGAAGGAATGAAGTATGGATGTGAAAGATCGTAGGCCTTATTGCTCCCTGACAAAGAGCAGACGGGACAAGGAGCGGCGCTATACAAATTCTTCCGCAGAAAATGAGGAGTGCAGAGTGCCTACGCAGAAGTCTTACAGCTCCAGTGAAACCTTGAAAGCTTTTGATCATGATTCCTCTAGGTTGCTGTATGGAAACCGGGTAAAAGACTTGGTCCACAGAGAAGCAGATGAGTATACCAGGCAAGGTAGGCAAGATGGTTTAATTTAGAGTGTATAATTTATTTCTGCCAAGTAACAAGGCATTCTTGCTGTGGGAAGAGTATGTTTTTATACCAATTTAATCAGTTTTAGTAATACTCTACACACATAGTACACTTTACTTATATCTCCCTTAAAGTTTTACAAAGATGGGAAAGCATTGTGTACCATCTTTGAAATAAATAATATGATGCACAGGAAAGTTACGTAAATGGCCCATGTTGGGCAGTGGGTCATTGGCAACATTGCAAACTCAAGCGTGAAGTATTCAGGCCTTACAGTTTAAAAACTAGACCCCCAGCATAAATTCAACACATTAACAGATTGCCCAAAAGTTTCACTCGGGCATACCTAAAATGTAAATAGCTTCAGAATGGATCAAAGTAAACAAATACGACTGTTCCAAGGAGGCTGAGCCCCTTTGAACAGGTTTGCATTAGCTCAGTGCCTTTATCTTTTAGCTCGCAAGGGCAGGAACAGAGAACTGTACAGTTAGTAAATTAGTTCATGATTAATGCATTTGGGTTTGTTGCGAGATTTTTTTTTTTTTTTTCCAGTGGATATCTATGATATGTAACCAGATGCTAACAGGTTGCTAGAGCTCACAGCTGAATTTCTGAGTCCAGGATTACAGAGACATGAAAGATCGAACTATCCAGGGAGATGCTCAAAACCTGACTGGATATGGTCACAGGCAGCTTGCTGTAGCTGACTGTATTTGAGCAGAGAGTTTGGACTAGATGATCTCAAGAGGTCCCTTTGGACCTCAGTAATGCTGGAAGATTGCACTTAGGTCCATTTAGGGTTAAGCAGTTATACGTCACTTGTGGATTCAAAACTGTAGTCTCTGGAATTGACATTTCTACATTTCCCCAACTAAACTACGTAATATAAGAGAAAAAAAAATTTATGAAATATGTGGAGTGCTGTAGCCCAGCTATCTAAATGGATAAAGCTAGGTCAAGAGCTGAATGAACCTGCACTTCAGTCTTCTGTATAAAGCTATCTTCTCTTTTAGGAGGAAACAAGAATAGGTTTAGGGGTAGAAAAAGAAAGGTTCCTCGTTGTGAGGAAGTCCTTGGTTTTAATTTTAGAAATGTTTAAAAATATTTTCCCCGTTGATGGTTTTTCTTTGTTCCAAGTAGAATAACCTCACATTAGAATTAGAGCTGGGCAGATGGTGTTGGCTTTTTTGCCTACAAATGTTTGCAGGGAAATAAAAATATTTCTCTTAGGCTCACGTAACTGAGGCTTGCTGCTACTGTAGTCTGTCTGCTTTCTGCTGTGTATTTTTGGTTTCTGTGATGTGTTGAAACTTCAGGTCATCACTAGTTTCTAGTTTTTAAGCCACTAGTCACGTTGATCCCATTCCTTTAATGAGGTAGTATCAACAGGAATTTCTCTGAAACCTGTACTGTAGACACTTTTGTAATACTAGTGACAAAATTATATCAGAACAGGCAGCATTTATTTAACGAATTCATAAACTATTACCTGAATAGAGTACTATTCTTTTTAAATACCAATAGTGAAATGGAAGAAGTTATGTAGTCTAGCATGTCACATATGATGGTGCACTTGGGCTTAGGGCTTTTTTCTTCTTTATTTTCTTCAGAAAGCAGATAATATTTACCTAATACTTATTGCCCAGTAGGTAATAAATTACATGTGTTTGTAGGCCTAAAATGGCAGTCTGGGATGCGTAGTGTCATCTTCACCTTTCAGTGGTCTCTGCACTGTCATTTGTGCCAGTTTGATTTTCCTCATTGTCCTTTCAATTCTTTTCGTATGGCTTATTGGCTTCCTCTAATGCATGCTGGTTTAGCACCTTTGGGACTACCTGCAGGTTTGATAGGGTCAGGTTGTGAAGGGCTTGTTTTGCAGTCTTAGATAGTGTGTTCCTTTGATTCACCTTTGACTGAGAGAATTTACTGCTTCTGGCATTGTAAGCATTCTGTGGAAAAGGTGTTCCAGGTCATTCCAAAGGTTTTTAAATAATATATCAAACACCCTTCCCTGTACTTCCCCACCCCCCCCTCCCACCCCTGTCTAGAAATAGAGTGCAGATAGGTGGCTTTGACAGTCTAATTACAGTCTAGACTGCTAAATCAACAGGAAATAAATCTATAAGTAAAAAAGGCAAGTTTTAATAAATACATTTAATTGGAAATTAATTTTTAAATTAATCATGAACAGTGTTTCTTTTTTTTTTTTTTAATTTCCCCCAGACTGTGTAAAATAACAATATCAAGTTTCCAGTGTCCGCTGGAAAGTTACTGGAGCATTTACATGAATTTCTGAAGTCCGTCGAATGTGGCACAATTTAAAAATGTCAGTGTGTTTTTATGGCTGGTATTTTGGGGGAGAGTCCTTCAAAACTTCCTGCTAATGGATCAAAATTTCCCCACCCCTTCCTCCTGAGTTGTCTCAGGAAGACACAACACCACATCTTTGTGCTTCCTGCTTCCCCATATTCTATAGTAGGAATTCAGAAGGCGGTGCTGCTATAGGAGGTAGGTTTACCCTGTTCAGTGGTAGGTTTATCCCAGGAGATCTTTGCTTGTGGAGAAGTTCTCCAATTGTTAGTTCAAGTCACAGAATCTTTTTCCCTGTCTGTTGAATTTCTGTTTCTTGAGATTAATTGCATAAATAGAAAAAAGAGCCTGAAAATGCATATGTTTGTAATTCTAAAAACAGCATTTAAAACATGTAATAAATATAGCTGGGATTATTTTGTTAATTTTGAAACCCAGTTGACAGGACTGGAAGAGCAAGTATGCTCGTTTAGGAAATTGTAACTTCATCTAGGTAATATGCTTTCAGTTAACATCAATGAGAGATAAGACCTACTGTTGTCTCCTTCCCTTCTTCTCAAGCCCCTTCATCTGTTGCAAGACTGGTTTTGTTTTTAAACTCTTTCGACAAGGATTATTTAGCCTACTATTTTTAGAACTTCTAATTTAGTTATTTCTTTTCACTTTGTAGTTAATCCCCACGTAAGATTCCAAAAAATCAGTAAGCCTGTGAATAATTAAATGTAGCACCTAGCCATGTGAATGAAGACCATGAGCTTTCTGTTTTAAAAGTATTTTTAAGCTAGGTAACTCAACTTTGTATTGCATGTTTGAGAAGATACTTAATCTCATCCTTGACAATGGATGAAGCACCATGAAAGACTATTTCCTTTCCAAGGTGTGATTATATGATTGTTTGCTCTTTATGTGTTAGGGAAGAAGAAGACATGTATTTTCTTATGCTTTGAAGTATCCAACCACAATGAGCAGCCCAATTTAAATATACAACTTGTCTAAGAGAATTCAGCAACCTAAATACTTGTATTTTGGAATGGGCCCAAGTATCTTACCGAATTCAGGATTCAAGCTGACTTTATAAAGTTGAATTTCTCTGCTGTACAGAGAGAAATTCCTGTGCTTACAAAATTAAACTACTGCGTTAAGTGACATAATGTACATAAGTGACTGCTATGCAAAAATATCTCAAGTGTGACATGACTATGGAGTGGGAGGGAAGGACTGTAGAAATATAGAATGTAAGTAGTATTTAAAAAATTCCATTTGGAAATAATAATTGAAAGTAATAATATAACAATATGAAAATGATTTGAAGGAGATAATGAATTAAACCTGGACTCACAAGAGCTGAAAAACTCTTTATGCGGGTATTTTAAGTTAGTAAGAAAAATAGAGGCATGGAATATGCAGTACCTCTTAAGGAGACATTATTTAACTTCAAAGAATTTTGTTTTTGCAGGACTGTATAATGATCCTTGTAAAGTGATCCACGTATCATGTTAGCAATTTTTTGCACAGGAGTGGGAGGCTGACCCATGAGCACCGATGGCAGGATGGACTGCAAATTTGAACATGTTTGAATTTTTATGCAAAATAACCACAGCACTGTTTGTGAACTTTGTGAAATGAAAAGCTGAGCAGCAGGACGCCTTTTGCTCCTTAGAGCTGCAAAAAGAGGGGCTGAACTTGCTAAACGAGCAGAGAAAAATAATTTCTTTCCTTCATAACCTTCTGGATCACTGATACTAGGTTGCTGAAAAGCAAAGCCGTTTGCAGTACATTACACTGTGCAGATGTATCGTAGCTGTCGTTCAGCTGATACTCCTGTGACAACGAGATTCTGGTGCTAGAAAAATCTCACTATTCAGTGAAAGAGGGACCTGAAACAGTGATATATATGCTTCAACAAGTTTGTTTTATTATTTAAGATATTAAACACTGCCAGGGATACATTTTTAAGACTTCAGAAACCTGAAACATTAATTGCAACTTCTAACCTAATGTAATGTAGCTCCAAAGTCTGCTGCTTTTTAATACTAGCTGCTCAAAGTGAGTTATTTGGATAGAAAAATGATTAATGTTTTCAGTCACCATGAATGTCAACTGTAGGATTAAAGGATTTAAATTGTCATGTTTTTAAACATAAAGCTCGAGGACTTTAAACTTCACTGTCTGAAGCAGTGGAAGGATAGATAGGCAAGACCATTTTTGACTTTCCACTACCTACGCCTTATTGATGAGCTGATTTTGACTATTGAGCAGGCAAATGACTTTCAATAGAACTGAATCAGCCCATTTTGCTGATTATTTGCAAGGTATGAAAAGACATAGAAGGGACTTCGTGATCTCCCAATGAACAAATTAACCACCATTCAGTGACACTGCAAGCACTGTCTCTCAAAATGTAAGGCAGCTATTAGAATTAGTGTTTTCTGTTCCTGACTGTGGTGCAAGATGTGTCCTCATTGTCATCATGACAGATAGTTTTTTATTATGCTAAAACACAGCCACCTGCAGTATTGGCCTGATTTGAGTGGGTAACTTCTGTAAGCAACATGCAGTGCCAGTATGTTCTGGATGATTTTGTGGCCTTGAGCTAAGCACATAACCTTCTGCCAGAGGTGGGCTTTTTCCTTCTGTAATTCAAGAATAACAACACCTACCTACCTCACAGACGTGTTGGGAAGATTAATTAGTTTATGTTTGCAAAATGCTTTGAAGATTAAAAGCGCTGTGAGTGCTAAGTAATATTATCATCTTTCATTGCTATACTAGTCACTTCTTAAAACAACAATAAGAAGTTAATTGGTTTTCAGGTTCCAGGTGATAAGGATCTGTTGACTTTTAAAGTTACTCTATCAGCTGCAGAGTGGTACTAAGAAAAACATTTTGCTTTTATTTGATTAGGAGTATATGTATCTCACGCTCAGTGATACGCACACTTGCTCTGAGGTATTCATCTAGTTGAAATTGGCCCCTTGTGGACCATGGCCCATAGATGAGTGACAGATCTGGAGACAAAGGGCAATTGTGATTCTCCAGGGAAAAATCAACCTTGGTTATTGGCAGTAGACTGCCTGATCAGGCATTTCTACACAGCCTTGATCCACAGAGTAAAAACCTTGTCTTTGACTAGTCCAGTTGCAAAATAAGATAATTAAGTTCTTGATCATAATGATTAAGGATTTATAAGGTGAGCAATGGGCCTTCACAAGGACTTTCAGCCACATGGAAAGGAAGATACTGTAGAGGGTCTGTAATTGCTCTTGTATCTCTCTCTCCATAGCTCATATACTGAGATGTGTGTGCTGCTCCTGTTCATAATAAAACTAAACTGAGGACTGGGGAGAGAAATGGATCACATGCATGGCTATGAAAGATGACTTCAGTATGTTAAGATCTACAGAGAGAAAGCTAGAAAAGTGTGTGGTTGGAGATGGCATGAGGGGTGGAATGAAAGAGGCTGAAGGGTCCCGTCTGTCCCATCCATTGATTCAGCGCTTAGGGCTGAGTCAGGGCTGTAGGCCAATCTGTGAGTGGTTGCTTATTCCATCACTGGAGAATAAATGTGGAAAGTGAAACAGAATAATTCCTCAGAAAGTTCTTTGATACTTTCTGAAATTAGTTTGTAAAATATCACAATTTACTAGCTTGCGAGTCAGTACTCAGCGTTAGTGAGCTTATTAAAGCTGAAAGAGGAAATGGCAGAGCCATGGGAACATGTTTGCCTCACGTTTTGTGTTTCTACTTTTTTTGTTTTGCAGTGCCATAAATATGTCCGAGTCATAAATCCTTTCTTGTCTTCAGTGTAATGGACGTTTTGCTAGGAAATCTAAATTAAGACACTGCTACAGTACATTTATTATGGGAGTTTACAGAATGGAAACACTTTTGGGGGGGCGTGACAAAGATGTGAGAGAGGGAGTAGAAGAGTTTTTTATTTCTGCAGAAATCCTTGGGTCTGTATTGTCTGTTGTTTCTTGCACTCAGCTACAGCGATGTCCTGAGTGCCTCATTCTGTCCGTGCATTGCAGAGCTGATTTGCATGCATTTGGGATACTTATTTATGAAATCTACAAATAGAAGTGTATGGGGCTATTCTGAATAGGTATGTTGGATTTTCTCTTTACACCAGTTCAGAGCCTGTTGAACTCATCAAGTTTTCTACCATGCTGTGAGACATATCCCTCTGTGGGTCTGTCTGCTCACTTGTGGTGGCAGATGTGCCTTTCCTTCATGGAAAGGCAGAAATAATGGTAGAGTTTACTCTCCTCCATGTCTGGAGGAACAGCAGTGAGCCTGAGCTCTACTTTGCATGCTTCTCTACACGCTGCCTCCTTCCTCCTCACCTTCTTTGCCCATTTCAAGCCGTATGTCATGTCATTAGTATCATACTGACCTTAATGTGGCAGTTCATACCTGTCAGGTCTGTGACTGTAGGCTCTCTGCAGACTGCATATCCATCATCTCTACATTTTTTACCCTTGGGACAGATTTTCTTCACATCTATCAAATTTAGGCTTTATTTGTATTTTGTAATAAGTGGATGCTGAGATGTTGATGATTTGGTCCCAGGATCCAAAGATTAAGAGAGGGGCCTAAAATGTCTATACTGTTATTCTGGTCATGATCAAGATTTTGTGTTCCTTGCTTCCCATGGAGTTGTATTTCTTTTTAAAACCACAGAATGTTGGTTTTGGGTTTTTTTTTTTTTTTTTACCTTGCAGCCAATGATCTGGACAGCTGTGTTAGTTTATCTTAATTTAGTTTGTATATTATGTAATCATAGTCATAAAACGAGATTTTTATATAAAATCCCCAAATTTAGAACCATAATGTTTAAATTATTACTTCAGTTACTGGAACATTATTGCTGATGTTGTAGCTTGAAGCTTTGAATTGTGAAATTACCTTCAGCTGACTTTAATCTTACTCTGTGGTAACTTCAGAAGGGCTTGATGAACAGTCCTTTATCCTTATACTGGATTAAGAAATGCTTCTTTATGTTCGAGTCTGTGGATTAGTATTGAGGATCCCCGCCACTCTCAAGACTAACAGGGGATAAAATTATGAGTCTCCCGTACTGCACAGAAGAGTCTGCGTGTTTGAACTGTAACTTGGAAAAATCAGTAGCAGGAAGATACTGTGTTTCATTTGCATTGATTCTACTCTGTTTCTTAAAATAAAAACTTTCCTAGGCTAGCATTTCACTCAGTATCTCCTTGTGATTCTGTAGTTTAACGCTAGTAAAAATACATGGCTTGTTTAAATATCAGATTTGGAATACTTTATTTTCCATGAAACAGGAAGTGTGGGTTGTTTGGGGTTTTTTTGGTAGAGTTGACTCGGGTTTTGAGTCTTACATAGAGTTCTTCTACCAAGAGTGGTACAAAAAGTGCAGCTCAGGGAACTCAGTATCTGGCTCTGACTCTTTCAGAAGTCACTGAGACCATGACTCAGTTCCCCATACGCTTCTGATAGCCCATAAGGAATGGGAGAACTGTGGGATTCATGTTTGCTTAGAAAGACAAGCACTTGAAAATTATATGCACAGTTGCTAAGATTTAATATAATTTAATGGTGTTTGTTGTTATGTAGCGTACTGGATATATTGGAGAAGTAACTGTCTTTCATATGAATCTTACAGCTCCACTCTAAATCAGATAATGACAAGAAAAGGGAGTTAAGATGGAAAAGTTAACAGAGCAGAAAGGTTAAGAAAGAGAGATTAAGAGGTGACAAGGAAGAAGGTTGTGATGAATGAAGAGAAAAACCTAAGAATTAAAAACAGGAGGAAAAATGTGATACAGTGGATTAGGATGGCTTAAATTTCACAGCTAGCTTTCACAAAAACAGGAGAAAATCAGACTGAAGTAATAACAAAATACTATGCCAAATCAGGAAGAAAAAATGTTACCATAGGCAAAGCTCATTACTTCTCAGTCTTCACTGCGATTTCTTGCATCCTAACAAACAAAACTCTGCAAGTACAGCTTTGAAAACTCCTTTTTTAGTAAATATATTGTGAAATTTGTGTGACAGAAGGGATGGTATCACATCTATTACTCATTCTCTTTTGTATAATTGTACTCTACCCACCTAACATTCTGACTCTGGAGACAGCAACCATGTATTTCTTATCTGAGTTTTATAGAGCATCCAAAGCCTCTGTTTTGCTATTTTCTTTTTTAAGTTCTTTGTCCTTTCATTTCCAGCAAATTTGTTTTCCTGTTTTATATTTACTTCCAATTCTCTGTCCCTGCTCTCAAGACTTTTCCTTACAAAAGACCACCTTTGTAAGTGTGACACAACGTATTTGCCCCAGTAAATGGGAAAAAAAAATCTATAAAGAAGTTACATATTTTTTTCCTGAAGAAACCAGCTAGAATTGACACTTGAAAGTAGGTGATGTTTAAGATGCCATAGGATTGTGTGGAATTCTTGCTAAACCAGTCCAGCTCCGTTTTGATCATCTAGGAAGATGACATCTACCCCACGTTCTCAGTGGTCCTGTAGGGACTAGCTAGTGCCCTGAGGACAGAAGGGACAGTTGTACTGCCTATTGTTATATACAGAGAAGCTCATTTTTTCGTCTTTAACTAGCACATAATTGCACTGTGTATTTTTTCAGGAATTTACAGTAAAGTGAACAGGCCAGCCAATTTGCAGTTAACAGAACTATTCCTTCATAGTTGTCGTGCATATGACTTAGGAAGGCAAGGTGCTGTTGAATCAGGTCAGTAGTCTTGAGCCCTTGGTTGTACAGAAATGATGAAGCATTTCAAAGATGTGGTGCAGCTGTGTGCTGGCTTCCACTCTACAGAGTGTTCAGAGGTATTGCAAACGAGCTTCAGGTAAGGAGCTTCAAAGAAACAAAACATGCCCACTATATAGTGTCTAAACATAGATACAAAAGGAAATAAGTACATTTCCCATATCAAAATAGCAGAAAACTGCATGGTCCTTGCAGCAGTGCTTTGATGTCAGTGCTGCTTGTACAATAAGATTATATGATAAGCATTGCGTTATGAGGATGTCTGTACACAGTAGTCTGCAGACAGAAAATAAAAACCTGAGAAAAAAATTTTTCCTCATTTTCTTTCTAAATAAATGAGACTTCCTTTAATTTAAAAAAAAAAAAAACAATCAGGATTAAGTAGGGAATCGAGGAAATGTAAGGGAGAAGATGGGTTCTCCTAAGGACCATGATCATAGTTTTGCATCTGTATAGCTTTAGTTGTTTCACAGTTTTTCTAAGTTTAATATAAGTATTTTTGTCATGCATTATCACAGTCATTATAGGGAAAACACACTTGATTTTTGAGGGGCACAAAGGTGTTATAGCCAGAGGGAATAAGACAAGATACAAAGGAAGAACAGATTAGAAAGGGGACTGACAAATAATGAAGGATGCAGAGAGAGCAGGCATAGCATGAAACTTCATCAGAAATGTAAGCAAGAGCCAAACTAAACAGAATCTTGAGTATGGACTTGGGTGGGTTTGGGACCTCTGCCTTTTTGGTACTATGTCTATCCTGTTACGACAAAACCAAAGGCAGCAAACGCACCAAACTACAATTCCTTGGGTTTAAAAAGTAGGGGCATGGGTGTATTTTTAAGCTAACTAGGCAGATGCTTTGGAGGCTTTTCAGGTTTTTTTTTTCTTTCCCTCTTTTCCAAAATAGTCTATTGTTGTTAAAACCTGACTTGTCAACTTATCAGTGGTTATTGAATTACTAAGGATAGTGCTCATGTCTGGAGATGCTGACAAATTCTGTGTTGGATATTTTTTGTTGATTCCTTCTGTTTGTTTCTTTCCTCTTTTCATGGTTTTTGAGAAAATATCTCTGTGTCTATATTTAGTATAGATCCAACTTAGTGAAGGACTGACAACTGGAGAACCATGGGGGCCTTTTCTTTTGTTTGGTAGTCCTCTTCAAGAACCCATTTCCACAGATAACATTTCCAACTTGAAGCTTAAGTTATTGTCAATGGCTTTGAATAACTTCCCCAATTTAGGCTGGGGAAACAAGAACAGCAGGTTTCCATTTAATTCCAGCTGTTAACTTCTGACTTTCTAAAATAATATATAATTTCTGCATATATCAAACTTGCTTCTATGCAATATTTGATAAAACTAAAAAAATAATTTACATTTCTAGATGATGTAACCTGTGTGATACTGGCAGATAAATATATACATACACTCTCTTTTTAAAAATAATAACTATATACATATAAACATATTAATGTTATGTCGGTATACTTTTAAAAATTTATTTAATGTAGTTAAGGAGGTACACCAATCGTATGTGGATCATTGTTTAGACAGAAAGTGGTTGCAACCTAACAGGTAGATGTGTATGTTACTGTTGGCAAATGCTGTGTCCTTAACAGTGATTGTTGCACAAGCTTCTGAAAGTTATTTTAGAGTTATTACATTAATTTTGTTATTCTCTGCACAAATGGACCTGTCAGCATTCCTTATACTACCCACAAATTTATAATCCTAGCCAAGAGAAATGCAGTATCTAATAGTAGAGTGGTAGTAAACAGCATTATTGTCAGTTTTTAAAACCTAGCTTCATGATACATTATCCCAAATAGTCCAAAACCCCAAAGGCATCTCCAGAACAAGTCTCCTTGAAACATTGTGTGTATTTTTTTTCTTTTATACACTTCATACTTTTTTTAAAGGAAGGCAAAAAAAAAAAAAAAAAAAAACCACAAAGCATTATGCCTATCTGTTTATTCTGTGTCAATATTTTCTTATCAGGAATTAGTTCACTACAATCGCCAAATTGTTTTTAAGTCTTTATGAACTGTTGAGGCACTTATTGTCAGTGGGAGAAATTGCAAATGTGTGTATAGTGTAAGAAACTGATGATTAAATCCCTCACATTGAAGTTATTCTGGAAAGGTTAATTAGAAACTCGAAGAAAAGAAGAAGGAGAACAT